>NC_134779.1:850000-852500 GCF_046742065.1 Oratosquilla oratoria
ATAATTTTTTTTTTTGCATCACTACTTCCACCACCACTACCACTAGTGCTACCACGACCACTAACACTACCACTTCCACTACCACAACCACTAGCACTAGCACTACCGCTACCACTAGCACTACTATTATTACTACCAATACCACGTACAACTACCACTACCACTACCACTACCACTACCACTACCACTACCACTACCACTACCACTACCACTACCACTACCATCATCACTACTACTACCACTACTACTACAACTACCCCTACCTCTAACACTAACACTACCACTACTACTACCCCTACCCCTACCACTACCACCACTACCACTACCCCTACCACTACCACTACCACTACCACTACCACTTCCACTACCACTACCACTACCACTACCACTACTACTACTACTACTACTACCACCACTACTACCACCACTACCACCACTACTACCACCACTACCACCACTACCACTACCACTACCACTACCACTACCACTACCACTACCACTACCATCATCACTACTACTACCACTACTACTACAACTACCCCTACCTCTAACACTAACACTACCACTACTACTACCCCTACCCCTACCACTACCAACACTACCACTACCCCTACCACTACCACTACCACTACCACTACCACTTCCACTACCACTACCACTACCACTACCACTACCACTACCACTACCACTACCACTACCACTACCACTACCACTACCACTACCACTACAATACCACCACCAGTACCACCACTACCACCACTACCACAACCACCACTACCCCTACCACTACCACTACCACTACCACTACCACTACCACTACCACTACCACTACCATTACCATTACCACTAACACTAACACTGCTACTATTACTACCACTACCACGTACAACTACCACTACCACTACCACTACCACTACCACTACCACTATCACTGCCACTACCACTACCACTACCACTACCACTACCACTACCACTACCACTACCACTACCACTACCACTACCACTACCACTACCACCACCACTACCATTATCATTATCATTGCCATTACCATTACCATTACCATTACCATTACCATTACCACTACCGTTACCATTACCACTACCACGACGACGACGACGACGACGACCACCACCACCACCACTACCACTACCACTACCACTACCACTACCACTACCACTACCACTACCATTACCATTACCACTACCACTACCACTACCACTACCACTACCACTACTACTACTACTACCACTACCACTACCACTACCACTACCACTATCACTACCACTACCACTACCATTACCACCACCACTACCACTACCACTACCACTACCACTACCACTACCACTACCACTACCGCTACCACTACCACAACCACTGATACTACCACTACCACCATCACTACCACTGCCAGTACCACTACCACTAACACTACTTATACCACTACCACTACCACTACCACTACCACTACCACTACCACTACCACTACCACTACCACTATTATTACTACCAATACCACGCTCATACCGCCACCGCAAGCTTGTGCTCCACCACCCTCACCCAATGCTGTCATCTTCACAACCACGTCGTCGTTGTCGTTGTCCCTGTCGCTGTCGCTGCCATTGTCGTTGTCGTTCTCGTTGTCATTATCATTGCTGTTGTCGGTGCCATTGTCATTCTCGTGTCGTTGACAGTAAAGGTTTAATACTGTTACGATCATAAGTGACTATATTATACCACAACCATCAACCCTGATCATCACAAGATATTATTATTATTACCAGGATAATTATTACTAAGGCTCTTTTTCTCCTCAATGAGGTATCTGTAAAACATCATTATTAATATCATCATCATCATCATCATCATCATCATCATCATCATCATCATCATCATCATCATCATCATCATCATCATCATCATCATCATCATCATCAGCAGCAGCAGCAGCAGCAGCAGCAGCAGCAGCAGCAGCAGCAGCAGCGTCATCATCATTATAGTGATAATTTTCAACATCATTATTATCACCAGATGATATTCGGATAAAAAAGAGAGGATAAGAGGAACATATGGATAGTTGTTAATGAATATTAAAGCTGTGAGACTGTGGTAGGCAAGGTACGTCAAGTGATTGTTGAATATTCGAAAGGACAGGGCGGCCGTGACTGTGGCGGTGGGAGATACTTGGAGAATGCTTGTGATAGGCCAGGATAATGATAATGGTATTACAGAAAGAAAAGGTATATGTAATATTGAAATAACTGAATGCTCAGAAGACTCCTGGATCGGATAGATGACATGGCTGTGTCGGGCAAAGGACGGAAAAGTAATAGTGGAATGGCTACTGAGATTGTTGAATGACCGTCTAAGGGAAAGAAGTGCCCCAATGAATGAAAAGAGTGCATATCTAGTCCCACTATACAAAGGAAAGTGGAACAAGTACGAATACAATGTTTTCAGAAGAATCAACTTATCGAGTGTGGTCGCTCACGTGTAAGGTTG
>NC_134779.1:857500-877500 GCF_046742065.1 Oratosquilla oratoria
TATGGTACTCAGATATTGTTTTCCGTTATGTTACTGTTGACGAAACACAGTAAAGGAAGTATCAGCGTAAAATAAAGTCTACGGCACACATAATACTCACCATCACACTCCCAATCAGTGGGAAGTGAGAAAGCCCTGGTAGAGCAAAGCCCTGCCAGTTGCGGCAAGCCGCTCGGTTATTTAGGCCCGGCCAGGGCTATCGAGAACCAACGTGACAAAGCCAGCAGCGGGTCCCAGGAATCGAACTCACGACCACCTGCTCACGAGTTCGACACGGTAACTACTGGGCTAGCACGCTGCACATAATGATGCACGAATTTATTTATTTATTTTTTTTTTTTAGGATACGATTACTGAAAATTTTGATAATGAAGACTTTAACGATAGTTTCTTCTAAACGATGACACAGTTCCACTGACCTTGTTCATGTAATGATAAACGATTTTATTCTAGTAAGGGGCAGACTCGCTGAGGTGAATAAAATCATCAGGCGTTGTCCAAAACAAGATATGTAGCGTACAATATCGGGTAAAGGTGTTTGCACTGGCTGACATGTTCATATTCCTTTTGACTCTTTGAAAGAACAGCTTTGAGGAATCACCTCTGCATGTCTCCCCTCCTTCCTTCCTCCCCCTTGTACACAGACCGTATTTTGCTTTCCCTCGCCCTCATTTCCCTGTTGGTATTAGCCGAAACAAAAATCCACGCAGTACGTCACATTGTTGAAGGGGTCACTTTTCCTCGCCACTAATATGCAAACTTTGTCCTTCCTCATCGCTCGTCTTCAGCATTACCGCTGATTTCTTTCATCACTGACGTGGACACCTTGTCCACTGCTACCCTCGTCCTCTACATTCTTGAACATTATCATTATTCCCCCTCCTCTCAGTAATATGTATATTCTTATCTCCTTCCTTGGCTCTACACTTTCGGCATTGCCAGATACATCTCGGAGTAATTTAGGCTCATACTCTATCATTAACATTAATTTGATACCTCATCAACGCATGCATGGCACCCTCCTTTGACGCTAGCTTCTAAATCAAACCCATCACGACAAAGGGTGCCACGGAAAGGAATAAAATAGTTTGACGGCGGACAGAACAAAGAGAGAAGTTCCCCTTGGGACGGGATGACTTCATTTCTTAACCGTGGTGACAATGACATACACTACAAAATGTACTATGTCTGTGCCAGTGGTTTTTATTCAGATGAGGTAACGTCCTTGTAGCGAAATGGTCATTCTTCTCTGGCATAAACTCTGAGGACTTGAAAGTTTCCCTCAGCAGAATAGAATCTTTTAGTGAAGTGGTTCTTAACCTTTTTCAATGTACGCACCCCTTTCAAATCAGCAGTCACTTCTCGCACCCCCTGAATTGCTGCAAAAAGCTAAAATACAAATTTGATGTCATGTGTATTAATAACAAAACCACATTTATTTGATCTTTATTGACAAAGTTTATATTTTTTGTGCGTAACACAAGCCCATAATACTTATAGTAGTAAAACTGAAAGTATATTATTTTTCTTTATTGCGCAGAACACCTAGTGACTTTGTTACTGCTGTTTTTCTCTATGGTGGTATCAAATCTTCGCACCTTTGTACTGAATGCTACTTGCATGTTATGTTCAGATTTCAACCGATTTCTGCTCTTCTTTTTTTATGTGAAGCATACAAGAAAATTGCTGTTCACACAGGTAGGTGGTCACAAAGGGTATGTCGAGAGCTTTTTTATGCTAGTACAGGCCATGAGAAGCTCAGAAGTGCCGTAGTTGACTTTTGGTGAACTCCATTTGGGTCCCACGATTGTTTCTTAGGTGGGTGAGATCTTCCATGATGTCACTGTTATCGATAAAATCCTTTAAATTCTACCTGAATGGATTCAGGATCCAATTGTCGCTGGTTTGGAACGATGTAACACTCAAATGAAGTACACAGCATCTGCCGATACATATGGTTGCCTTAGAGAAGAGTAACAGCACTTGCCTGAAAGTTGTTTTTCAGCACAGAAATAACACGCGTATGGAAAAATATGTTTTGCTTTAATCTTTCATTGGCATCCTCGCAACCCCGGTTAAGAACCACTCATCTAGTGGTTGCCATATTAAACATACAAGTCTCGCTGTTAGACTTTTCAGGATAGGATTTAACCCTTTTTGATGTGATTTTTTTTCATCAGTTAAACAAAATCACCAAATAATGGCCACAATAAATACATAGAAGTCGGCGTCAATCGCGAAAGGTTTTGTACTGACACCTCGCCCCCTTTCCTCCCCGCTATCTCCAGTATAATAATCTTTAATTTTCCCAAGCATGAACACAAGTACCTCGGTCTCCGTGACCCCAATTCTCCAATACTACCATTAAATTTCTCCCTCATTAGAACGTGAGTAACACGTTAGCATATCGGAACAACGTGGGACCTCTCCCCTTCTGCCACCTTGAGTATTATCTAGGCCTGTCTCTCTATGAGAACCATGGCGATGAGAAGAAGTGTACATGTTTATCACAAAAACCAGACGCTTTTATTGCGTTGAGGCTTAGCCTCGGTATTTTCGGTGTTTCAATCGACTCAAACTCCACAATTAAGGTGAATTATGTAAACAACTATCAAATACAAAAAAAAAAAAAAGTATGTCAGTGAGTTGAAGGCGTTAACTAAGGTTTTCCTCTTGAGGTATTGGATATCTGAGCCAACACGGGCAACCTTGTTGACGTTATCACCATACTCATGAGAAACACTTCCAAAATATTTATGATAAACATGTTATCATCGGTAATATCTTCCCTGTCATCACCAACTTCACTTTCACAAACACAAGTTCATACATCTTATCCAGCAGACATGTCTAACTCGACCAAACAACGTCTGCATAAAAAGAATTCCACTCTTCTATCCCTTTGAGCTATCTTCCCATAGATTTTTTCGACATTACAATCTATTGTGCTTGACTTATCCATTTTAATAATTCTTGAGGCTTCATGTAACGCAAATTTGTATCAGCATATCTTTGTATCATTCTTTTTTCACCCCCATCCTCATCGGCTATGGTTTAGGCGGTCATTCCGTTCTGGACGTGTTTATTTCATCAGTGAGAACTTATCATCAGCATTAAACGTCTCATCTTTACCACTTTACCAAATTATATCAATATCCTTACTAGATATTATTCATTTCGCTACGTTTTGTTATCATGATTTTTAATCTAGGTCTCATTAAACAGTTTCATTCAATTGAGGTAAACCACTTCCGCAATGAAAGGGCTAGAAACTGTCTCGAGGTTATTTCGATTAATTCCTTTGCTGCATTTTACAATTTCAGTTGTTCATTCTAGCTACCAACGTACAATTTTATTCGGCTGAGGGAAACCTTCGTAGCGAAAGGGTTACACCTTCAATACAATACGTAACATGTGAGGGGAAACATTAGCCAAAAGGAGGTCTCGCTCGATGGGAACCCGTTTCCGATCGAAGTCTGCTCCTTCGACTACATAAGATAGCCTGTTATTGTCGAAATAGAATTTCATAGAGAGTAAGATAGCAGGTATCTGCTCTTTCAGTCATATGGAAGCCTATTTGATTTTATTCTTATTCTTTGTTCATTTATCTATTATTTATTTATTCATTTACTTATCTATTTATTTATTTATTTATTCATTTACATATTCATTTATCTATTTATTTATTTTTTAATATATTATTTATTTATTCATTTGTTTATTCATTAAGTTATCTATTATTAATTAATTAATTAATCAATTAATTAATATATTCATATATCTATTCATTTATCTATTTATCTTTTTTCTGGGGCTAAATCTCCAAGCATACACCATATAGTATAACTTTATTCACTATGACAAAACTGGTGTAATAACAATCGGAGTAAGGTTTGGTTACAAAGTACTTGAGTTTCTCATGGGATTTTCTAAACAGGATTATTTATACTCGAAAATTATTCAATGTATATTATTCTGCCAGAGGCCTGTTTCTTAGCTTAGAGAATGAATCTTCCTAAGCCCCACGCTTAGGAAGCCATTATCTTTGCTCCTCTACAACGGCCCATTCCATATATTTAGTCTTCAATAACTTTAGATTGTTTTATTTGGCTGCAGGTAATGGAATAAAAAGTTCTCAGGTTTATTTTTTTCTTAAGCTCCTAATCCAAATATTAACTCTTAACATTTATGTACTATCTTAACCTTTTTTAGGGTCTATTTTTTTCCTTAGGTAAAAATATAATTAGGGGATACCTAGAATGAGCATACGAGTCAAATGTAGAAACCACAGATTTATTTATAAACGGTACTACTATTTTCATCATCACCAGCAGCATCACTTTCATCACCAACACAGGACTTCCAGTTACAGTCTTCACTTTAATCATGGACTTCATTTGACTCCAAGATAAGATCTTGGGGTGTCTACATACTTATCACCAGCATGAAACAAACACGAAACAAACATCGGCCCAACGCGACCATACCCTTCCTGCTGGAAAAAAACAAGTATCGGTGGAATCCCTTCCTATTGTCAGAAATGAATTGCAATCCACCTAGTGCCTCATTTTTGGATGTTTGCTACATGTTGATGGCAAGTGTGGCACTAACACTCTTCTTTCTAACATGTTGATAAGTTTGCCAAGACACTGACTAAAACAGCTGTGTTCATGCATGTATTGTACTCCCCTTATGTCTGAGACAATGTTTTGAACATTACAAAATGAATATCCCTTCGACTATTGCCGTAATTATTTTGCACCACTTCACCATTTCCTCCATAATCATTTCCACATTCGTAGCTTCAGATGCAACGACAAACTAAGAACCTTTGTACCCTTCGATTTCCATTTTCCATATTCATTACCTGTCACGACGAAAATGTAATCATGCTGGTCTGCACCTCTACAGCATCATCACTGCTACATCCCATACTACATTATTATTACCAACACAAAATTTACAACATGTACAACATCTGGCTCAATGAGAACTACACGATATTAAGATGTAGGTAAACTTTCCTGTTGTCTTTGATACATAGCATGATTTCTTTCTCTTAAGCGTTTTTATACCTTCACCACCTTAGCAAATAACACACACACGCATATATACATATGTATATGTATATATATATATATATATATATATATATATATATATATATATATATATATATATATATAATGCCATCTGAACTCCTTAAACTTCAGCCAAATAAAGTCATTCGTGCATTATAAAAAAAATCTTTGTAAACTAAGCCCTGATTTCGAAGAAGCTAATCGACCTCCTACAGCCAATAGCATAGCAAAGACTTCTGCTAGTACCGGATTCGTAATTTGCACCTCAGCATTACAACCACCGTTTCCATAATACAGCCGTTCGTACATTATGTAAAACAAAAATCTTTTCCTGATATAAACCCTAATTTCGAAGAGGCTAACCTAACTCCTAAATCCAACAGCATAGCAAGAACTTCTGCTAGAATCGGAGTCGTAATCTGCTCCTCAGCATCACGACCATCGTCATTTCCACACGCGCGCAAACATCAGGAGCAGAGCATAAGTCTGCCACCACTGAGTGCCAGATCTCATTAAAATTCAAGAGAACGGTAGCACCTTCCCCAGTTCTCTCTCTCTTTCTCTTCCTTTTCTCCGATACTCACCTCCTCTCCACAGCTTCGTTTTCTTTTCTTTTTTATTTCAGCTATTCGCTGACTCTGTCCTCACAAAACCTCTGCCTGCTGCCTTCCTTCCCAACCTCTTCAGTATACTGAAGTACCCTCTTACCTTTTCCATATAGCTAATGCCATACAATGCTATCCAGCTGTGTAGCGACTAAAGGGCGAATATGGGGAAACTAGGATCTCGATCGATTGGGTTTCCATTCTATTCTGAGTACGCCACTCAGATGAATGAAATTGCCAAACATTAGCCAAAGTAAATATATCTATCTATCTATCTGTATATATATATGTATATATATATATATATATATATATATATATATATATATATATATATATATATGAGGAAGGAGGAAGAGAAAGACACGGTCTAGGGCCGAATTTATTCCTGACCGATTTCGCTTACAGCTTCTTCAGAGGAATGTTGATCCTGGATGACGCTGACGGTATACATAGTAGTCCGACACCACAATCCCACCAACTGGGCAAGGGACGCGGGTCTGTAGACAGAGACCTATAAATAATTAACTAATCAATTGAAAATAAACAAAATAAAATAAAATAAGTAATATAAAATTAAAATAAAATGAGTTTCCCAAATCATGTATTCAAGATGAGTAAGAATGTAAAGTTAATGAGAAAACTTACGTGAGTGTGGAATTTGAAACCTGCCGGACAAAAGATCATCGGACGTTTCACCACCGATCTAAGTCGGCGCCATGTTTGTGTTACTCTTAACAGCTGCGTATTTCTCTATGTATTTTGACCATTTTATGTCCCCTACCTTTTGGTTCATGTTCTCTTCGGTAGCTATGTATAAAGCCTCAATTACCTTTCTCTGTCTCCTTGTTTGGCCTTTTCTCAATACTTCTGCCTCTTGCCAATTGGGTAGATGTTTTTCTTTTTCCGCGTGGCCCACCAGCGCATTTGAGAGGCGATGGTTTTTTAAATCCGCCTTGTGCTCCCTGATTCTCTTTTGAAGACCTCTATGGCTTTCGCCAGAGTACGCCTTCTTACACTTGCTACAAGGGATCTTGTAGACTATGCTTAGGTCATTACTTACCTTTGTTGTTGGTGTTACCAAGTGTCCTATTTTCTTACCTGTGTCATTGATGACTTCCAGCCCAAGCGGTCGTAAAGCGGCTCCCAGTAGTGGGTGAGACTAGATCCCGGAACAGTTTAGTAATGTGTGTCTCGTTTGACCGGGTCCTTACGTCGTCTGATGTTTTGCGCTTTCTTGCGAGAGGTGAACAGAAAGGCCTCTGGATAGTCCAATTTCCTAAATATGGTTTTGGTGAGTGAGATTTCTTCCTCGAGGAACTCCTGACTACATATTCTCAAATGCGCTTGTGGGCCACGCGGAAAAAGAAAAACATCTACCCAATTGGCAAGAGGCAGAAGTATTGAGAAAAGGCCAAACAAGGAGACAGAGAAAGGCAATTGAGGCCTTATACATAGCTACCGAAGAGAACACAAACCAAAAGGTAGGGAACATAAAATGGTCAAAATACCTAGCGAAATACGCAGCTGTTAGGAGTAACACAAACACGGCGCCGACTTAGATCGGTGGCGAAACGTCCGATGATCTTTTGTCCGGCAGGTTCCAAATTCCACGCTCACGTAAGTTTTCTCATTAACTTTACATTCTTACTCCTCTTGAATACATGATTTAGGAAGCTCACTTTATTTTTGTTTAATATTATTTATCTTATTTTATTTATTTTCTATTAATTAATTAATTATTCATAGGTCTCTGTCCACCGACCTGCGTCCCTTGCCCAGTTGGTGGGATTGTGGTGTCGGACTACTATATATACCGTCAGCGTCATCCAGGATCAACATTCCTCTGAAGAAGCTGTAAGCGAAACCGGTCAGGAATAAATTCGGCCCTAGACCGTGTCTTTCTCTTCCTCCTTCCTCAAACCTGTCACACACACACACACACACACACACACGTATGTATATATATGTATATATATATATATATATATATATAAATATATACAAATCATTGTATTGACGGGGTTAATGTCATCATTGCATTCACAACACTGCTTCTGCCTCATCTCCTTTACTGTGTCTGTTTCCTCTGTCTCTTTTAGTCCCTGTCTACCGATACCTGTTCTTATTTATGTAGCTCCCCCCGGTCCCCGTTGTTCCCTGTTGATCCTATTCAAGCGAATGTGCAGTCCCTATTCCTCCTGTCCGTTCCTTCGCCCGTCTTTCTCTGCCGTCAATGGGGTCTGGTCCCTAAATGCTCCTGTCCCTCTTACTCATTCCTCCAGGTTGTGACTTTCTGAATCATTGACTCTTTCCCTTCCCTGGTCCAGGCTCTTTACCTCTTCTCCCTTTTCCCCTATTCATACCTCTCATCCCTTCCATTCCCTTCTACTCCTCTGCCCTGCTCTGCATCCCCTCCTCGTCACTGCTCTAGTGGCTCTCTTCTGCTATCGCATATCCATCGTTTTTCCACCCTTACTCTTTCTCTGCCCTTCCTTTCTTCTGTTTGCTTTCTTCCCTTTAGTCTCTTTCATTGTAATTCCTACCCTTTCACCTCTTGTCTCTCTCCATCCCCCTTTTCTTTTCATTCCTCTCCAGGGCAGGACTCGCGGTAATAGGTATAAACTGGACAAATTTAGATTTAAGAAGGAAATAGGCAAGAATTGGTTTACTAATAGGGTGGTCAATGAATAGAATAAACTTAGTAACCATGTAGTAAGCGCTGAAACTATCAGTTGTTTTAAAAAAACGATTAGACAACTTTATGGATGGGGACGACAGGTGGTGATGGATACGGATTGCCTAGTGTAGGCCTTATGGTGTCTTGCAGTCTCTTTTATTCTTATGTCTTATGATGCTTGTTGTTCTTTTTGCTATTTATATTGGATTATGTGTTTCTCTCTCCTGCTTCATTTTCCATTTACTCCTTTCATTCTTCTTCATTCACTGCTTTGTTCCCTGTTGCCAGGTAAACTTTCTCTTTTTCTTGTTTTTTCTCTTTTCTCCCTGAATATATTACTCCCCTTCACTAATCCTTTCTTTTCCCTCTCATCACCTCATAACTCCTCTTCCTCCCCTTTCCTTCCCCCTTCCTCACTTGATGTTGTTTTCTAATCCCGTGGTTCGTTTTCGTATTATTCATTTTATTTTATTTTTTAAGTCCTTCCTGGCGTGGTTTCTTGATCAATTTTGTCTCAGGTTCAGTTGAAGAAGTTTCTGCAAGTTCTTTCGTGCGACTTGTGAAGATTGTTGATGGCGATAGGAGGTTCCTGCAGTCGTTTGCCGTCTCTGTTATTGCTGCTGTTCAAGTTTTTACGATCCAGTGAAATATGTATTAATCTCTTTCAGGCTTCAGTCTGTATGTTCATTTGCGTCTGGGTCTTGCATCAAAGTGTCATTTTGTACGGATGTACATTTATTTTACAGCCGGACATGTTGTAGACTAACAGGTCGTCCGCTGAGCTGGTCTTCTATTACATAGTCATCTATTGTGTTTTACTGTAAGATAAAAAAAAAGGGCGTTACTTTCGAAACACTAAGATTTATAGTTTTTCCTTGACGGATCCCAAGACACTATAATTTTTGCTACTTTCTTTCCGTTTTTTGTGCCCTGACGCTTAGTCACATCAGCTGTGGTTGATGTGGCTTGGGGATATGTATCTGTTGGACTGATATCTATTACTACACCGAAACAACGTAAAGATGGTTCCTGATGTGGTAAGACCAGTACTTTTAACGCCATAACGATTGTATCATCATATATTTTTATTTTGTTTACCGCAAGGCGATTTTGTTCATCCTCAGAAAAAATATCTTATTCTCCTAAAGACCTAGAACATATTTCGAGTAACATCTACGACGAAGGAACGGAATATAAAAAATGTTTGCATTGAAGCTTGTTGATGAAATTTAAAAATTACTGCAAGTTTGAATGTAGAATATTTCGTGTCAATATTTGGTAAACCTAAAAATGCAATTGTTATATCTTATATAATATACTGACGACATTTGTTTCATCATGATTAGTAATAGTTATGATGCCATTATGGTGACTACAAACATGACACGCAAATTATTGAATTTTATGTTTTTCTCTTGTTTCCCTTGTAAGGGGAAAAAAGCCTTGGTGTATATATATATATATATATATATATATATATATATATATATATATATATATATATATATATATATATATATATATACACCTATATATATATATACACCTATATATATATATACACCAACATACATTAACATACACAGACTCTCTCTCTCTCTTACACACACACGCACGCACGCACGCACGCACACACACACATACATATATACACACAGACACACACACACAAACACACACACACACACACACACACACACACACACACACACACACACACACATGCTGAACTGAGTAATTGTCACCGAGAAAATCTATCAAGCAACTACCTATATGGCCATATTCAAGGGTCATGCCACCATTGTAAGTAAAATTGAAATCACCCATTATCAATAAGCCCCGGATGCAGTTTGTCGTCTGCTAATGATAATGTCTTTGGCTATATATTACACCTACATTCATTTTTTGTCCATTTGTTCAAGTTAATTCTACCAACAAACTATCATATGCATACTGTTTCACTTTCTTCAGAACACAACCATGGGCATTGCTTTTAACGTACAACAGGACACCACCACCGGTCTTGTGGTTTCTATCATGATGAAAGTGCTTAAATCCCGCAATATTAAATTCAGCTTCAAACTCTCCACCATTTAACCATGTCTCGGTTATTCCTATCATATCGAGATTTTTACTATTGACATACGCCTGTATTTCTTGGAATTTGTCCCTAATACTACGAGCATTAAAGTATACGTTTTTAAGAAACTCTTTATTATTTCTTTTTTTGACACGTTTTGAGTTTCAATATCATGCCTTACATTATGATTTTGTACTTTATTAACACCCTGCTCTATATTGATATTTGGTTCTTCATTGACATTCATTGCCTCATTAACATTTCCCCCATCACGGACATATGGTCGCTTATGGTCATCCCATCTCTTATGTACATTTTGCACCCCTACGTCACCGCGTTCCACACCGGCCTCCCGTCGTTCATTGACATTCTGTCCAACATCCCTTTCTAAAATTATATTTTGTCCTCCACTGATATATCCTACCGTGATATTTTGTTCTCCACTATCATTACATCCCATCATGATGCTTTGTACTCCACTATCATCACATCTCATCGTGATATTTTGTCCTCCACTGTCATTACATCCCATCGTGATATTTTGTCCCTTGACATTACAACCTAATGTAATATTTCGTCCTCTACCGACATTATATCCTAAAATCATATTTTTTTCTACACTGGCATATTGTTCTACATTTTTGCTATACTCTACTCTGTTTTCCCCAGTACTCTATTACCCCTTCCCTTTGAGTTTCTACCCCCAAAAAAGGGAACTAGTTCATAACAACTCCCACAATAAGGTTTGTAATAACATCAAAATCCATCAACAGCTTTCATTGTGATCTGACGACCTTGCGTAGCCTCACCCTGGTCTCATTTTCCCAACCGCCAGTTGTGCGGACATTTATGCCGTGGACATAAACCCCCGATGATAACTAGTAGTGTTTCCGGTGGCAATATATGCCGCTCCCAAAACTTTCCTTCTATTTTTTCTCAGTTTCCTATGTAATGTGTGGGCCTCTTTCCAGTTCGGTAAATGATCTTCTTCATCGATGTGAACCACTACCGCATTTCATGTTCTGTTGTATCTCACATCCCTACTGTGTTCTTGAAGTCTTTTGTCCAGGGCGCGTCCTGTCTCACCGATGTAAGCCTTCTCACAACCTGCACAAGGAATTTTATATACAATACTTTTATTCTATTTATTATTTTTTTCTTTTTTCCTGATAAGCTCGCCAGTTTTCCTTCCCGTTAATGTAAATAGATTTATTGAGGTGTTTTTTTTAAGAAATTTCTATCGGTGCATATTTAGAGTGAGGAACTGAAATGAATATTCTGGCATTGTTGGTGTTGTTGTCTGTAGACGTTGTGTTCATTTAAGAAAAAATGATGACTTTGTGTCTTAAGGCCTCTAAGGATATATAGTGAAAATATTACGGAATAAACTTAACTATATTTTTAAATCTCTCCAGGAACTAGCATATCCTTTAGACTTCCTTATGAAATTAAAACACAAAGCCATCAAAATTATGGAAAGAAGCACAGTGCCTCCAGAGAACAACATCAGCAATGATAGCATATCTATTTCAGTTCCTAACTAAATATGCACCAATAGTTAGTAATTTCTTAAAAAAAAACCCACCAGAATAAATCTAGTTATATTAGCGGAAAATCATATTTCCCACACATTTAGCGGGCTGATACGAAACCCCCCCAAAAATTTTTTTTTCCAATTTTACGTTAATCAGTTCCCAAGATTGGCAAGACAGATCCAAAAGATAATACACATACATAAATCCATATATATTGAATAAATCAAATGACAAAAACAAAAGAGAAAAATACGCATATAAAAAGTAACAGTACAAAATGTAGCACCTTCGTACGCCGGCTTGGTGGTAGCAAAGCAAAGGCGCGGCGAAGATGAACGTGGGGAAGCCGGCACACACTCGTACTACGCTAAACGTACGCGTGTGTACACATGCGCATACGTATAATATTATGTCTTGAAGTTAGACGGGTCCATAGTCGTAAACGAAGATGCTCTCGGAATAGAATATACTCTTACGTTACGACAACTTTGGTCTTCTTTAGAGAGTTTTCTACAGGTTTTACATGTCACATTTTATATCACTCCTAAGGGGCCTCTCGGTCAGGTCACAGCGTCCGGACGGTGAGCATTTGTCCGGTGTCTGAGAGAGTCTAGTATAAGGACACTTGCCACCTTCGATATGCAGATAAATCCCTCCCTTCCATTAGTGTTTTCTTTGACGTTTATATATGCAGCTTCAATCGCTTTTCTTGTCTTCTTTTAATGACCCTTTCTGAGGACTTTGGCCTCTTTCCAATGGGAAAGGTGGCCAATTTTGCCCACATGCTGAACTAAGGAGTTGGACGTCCTGTGTGCTCTAAGGTCATTTTTATGTTCAGATATACGTTTGTCTAAACCTCTCCTTGACTCACCGAAATAGGAGGCTGAGCACACCCTTACAAGGAATCTCACAAACAACACTTAACTCACTGATAGGACTTTCTCTTGTCTTTTTACAATCTCGTTATTTTGTTAGAGGAGACTTCGGCTGTTTTGAGTCTACCTTTCATTAGGAGTCGATCGATGTTCTCGGTGTTAAGCGCGTTGGGAACGGTTATGTATGTGTACTTCTCACTCTCGGTTTTGTGGGCATTTGTCTTATTGTGGATTTCTCTGGCTTTGTTCCTCATCCTGCAAACTAGACCACTAGGGTACCTTAGTTCTTTGAATGTTCTCGTAATATAATTGAGCTCATCCTCTAAATACATGCTAATACAAATTCTGTAAGCTCGAAGGAAGAAACCAATCAGAACTCCTGTTTTCACCCTCCTGCTATGACTTGAAATATAATGAACAAAATCATCTCTGTTCGTAGTTTTCCTATATACAGCAAATTTTACTCCTCCGTTTGTCCCGTGAATCAATGTATCTAAGAAATGGTAGTTTGCCTTCTTTTTTCTATCTCAATGGTGAACTGGATGTCTTTGTTGACACCATTGAGTTTCCTCAATTTACTTTCCACTCTGGCAGAACTCGGTAAAATTGTGATGACATCATCCATATATCTCATCCTACGAACAAAGATGATAGTGTCCATTATTTTTCAGGTCATAGCAGGAAGGTAAAAATAGGTATGACAACGACGATAAGTCCATCAAGGAAAAGTACCCGCTTAACCAAGAGCTTCAAGTTGGCCTGGGTTCTCTGTAAAATTAAGTACGGACGGCATTTTGCAGTCGACTTAGATCCTCGGGAGTAGATTAACTTCCAGGTTAGAAAATTTTATAGGCTCTTTATCTCAGATGGTAGGGCGATGGCTTTGTGATTCACGAGTTTCGGTTCGAATCCGGGGACGACAGTTGGAATTATATGATTACAAAGGATTACAGAGGAAGAGTATGCTGACAGGTGACCTTTTGATCCATAACTAGGTCGGGATGCGAAAAAAAAAAAAAAAAAAAAAAAAAAAAAAAATAATCATATTAATAATAATTTAAAACTATAACAATGTAATAAACAATGAAAATACATAAATAAATGCATTGGTATAGTTGAATAACAATACAAACAGGTAAATAGTAAATGATAATAAATTGACATATAACTAATAATAAATGAAAATCAGACAGACAAATTAATAACAAAACAAAAAAACAAATAAGATAACATAAATTTATAATCATTTACAGCATCTTACTTAGGTATTTATCTAAATGATTCTTAAAGCTTCGAACTGAACTACATTGCAACTACTGTGCAGGAAGTTTATTCCATTCATTTACTACATGGTTGTTCAAATTGTTTCTACCTACTTCCAAATTGAATCTATTTCCGGGTGGACAGTTTGAGTCATTGTTTTCTTGTCTGATTCTCATTCAATGTGAAAAATTTGGTCACTTTTTGATGTTGTCAATTCCCTTTAAAATCTTAAAAGACCTGTATCAAGTCACCTCTGAGTCTACGCTTTTTTAGGGAAAACAGAATTCATGTGCTTTAAGTCGATTTTCGTATGATTTATTTTTGATATTTGGAATCAGTTTGTGGCTCGCCGTTGTATGTATGTATGTATGTATGTATGTATGTATGTATGCATGTATTTATGTATCTATATATGTAGGTATGTATATATGGATGTTAGATGCATGCATGTATGCATGTATGTATGTATGTATGTATGTATGTATGTATGCATGTATGTATGCATGTGTGTATGTATGTATTTATGTATGTGTGTATTTATGTATGTATGCATTTATAGATGTATGTATGTATGTATATATGTACGTATGTATGTGGTATGTATGTATGTATGTATGTATGTATGTATGTATGTATGTATGTATGTATGTATGTGTGTGTGTATCATATATGTATGTATGTATGTCAGTAATAATGTATGTATGCATGTATGTATGTATCTTTGTATAAGAACATAAGAATGAAGGAGATTGCAAGAGACCATAAGGCCTACACTAGGCAGCTCCGTATCCATCACCATCTGTCATCCCCATCCATAAAGATGTCTAATCGTTTCTTAAAATAACTGATAGTTTCAGCGCTTACTACATGGTTACTAACTTTATTCCATTTGTCGTCCACCCTATTAGTAAACCAATTCTTTCAGTTTATAACCGTTACTACGAGTCCTGCCCTTGTTTGCATCACCCATGTTAAAGCCTTTGATTCACTTGAACACTTCTATTAGATCACCCCGCACTCTGTGTCTTTCCAGAGAGTGTAAGGGTGCCTAAGCCTCTCTTCGTAAGGTAAATTTCTGAGTCCATGTATCATTTTGGTCATTCTTCTCTGTACTGATTCTAGTGAATTGATGTCCATTCTGTAGGACGGAGATCAAAACTGTACCGCAAAGTCAAGGATGGGTCTAACTATCGCTAGATAGAGTTTAATAATTACCTCTGCACTTCTATTCGTTACCGTCCTAGCAATGAAACCTAATGCTCCGTTAGCTTTATTCCTGGCGTTAATGCACTGTTTCCTGGTTTTAAGGTCTGGTCTCACTAGAACTCCCAAGACTCTGTCACACTCAGTTTTCTCTAAAAGCGTGTTATCTAAGCTGTATCTATTTTCGGGGTTCTGTAGCCCTACGTTTAACATGCTACACTTAGAGATATTGAAGTTCATTTGCCATTTCACCGACCATGTGCATGCATGCATGCATGCATGCATGCATCTATGTATGTATGCATGTATGTATGTATGAATGTATAGATGTACGTATATACTGTGTATGTATGTATGTATGTATGTATGTATGTATGTATGTATGTATGTATGTACGTATATATGTATGTAAATATGTATGTAAGTATGTATCTATGTATGCATGTATGTCTGCTAGTATGTATGTACGTATATACTGTGTATGTATGTGTGTATGTATGTATGTATATATGTATGTATGTATGTATGTATGTATGTATGTATGTATATATGTATGCGTTTGTATGTATGTATGTGTATGTATATATGTATGTATGTAGTTATGCATGTATGTATGTATGTATGTATGTGTATGTATGTACGTATATATATATATATATATATATATATATATGTATGTATGTATGTGTATGTGCGTGTATGTGTGTATGTGTGCGTATGTGTGTGGGTGTGTATGTGTGATTCACATTGGTCTTTGGATCACGTGTTGGACTCGTGATCGACAGCTATTTCCCTCCCGGAAGAGCTCATAGCTCGTATGACCGATCTATGGGTAATGCTATGACCTTACATGCACACACACACACACAACTCTCCGCCCACGAGAGTTAGAGTAACGACTCGAAGCGCAGCGATACTAAAATAATTTCAGCCCTGGGCAGGATTCGAACCAGTTACCGCCGGTACTGCCATACTGACAGTCTGGGACCCTACCAACCGCGTCACCGTGCGTGTGTGCGTGTGTGTGTGTGTGTTTGTGTGTATATGTATGTATGTAGTTATGCAGGTATGTATGTATGTATGTATGCATATGTATGTGTATGTGTGCATGTGTATGTGTGTGTGTGTGTGTGTATGTGTGTGTGTCTGTGTGTGTCTGTGTTTTTTTGTGTATGAGTGTACATTTGCATGTATAAGCATGCATTTAGTGGCAATGTTTACATATGTGAACCTGGTTCTGTGTCTCCATGTGTATATGTGTGTATTTGTTTGTGTGTTCTCAGGTATATGTGTATTTGTTTGTTTTGCTTAAAGAGTCTCCTCGTGCCTGTTATGTCTCACATTTCGTATTTGTTTTTCACTTGAACTTTTTTTGTTACTTCTTTTTTGTTTGACGCTTTTCATGTTTGACAATGTTCTTGTGCCTCGGGGGGTGAAGTGTAGTGTTTTTTGTTTGCACAGCAGCAATGACGACAACAACATCGGCAACAACAACAACAATAGGGACAGCAACAAGACGAAGAACCTGCCTCATCCTATCTAAGTGTGTTCTCTTTTTCTTTTTATATCACACGATTCGTGCGTCTTTTGTTTCGAAGACATAATGTATTCTATCGCCGTCGTGAGATCCTATTCGCACTTTCTTGTTTCATTTTTTACTTTACGTTTTTATACTTTTGTATAAAAATCTTGCTTTTTTGTTTGGAACTGTTACGAAGATTATAAAGAAAAAGAAAAGATAAGTAAATTTAAGATAGATGACAGACAAACCGTGGGTGAAGAGATGTTTACCCCTTTTGTTGCACATGTAGTTTTCTTGGCTGAATAAAAGTGACAGACAGCAGCCAGAGTAAATTTTATAGTTCTCATGAGGACGAATGATAAAAGAATACAGACGGGGAGGTGTTGGTGGAAATTATTAAAAAGTAACATTATCAACACATTGTTGCTGTTTGTGTGTGTGTGTGTGTATTCACCTTGGTCTTTGGATTACGTGTTGGAATCGTGATCGACAGCTATTTCCCTCCCGGAAGAGAGCTCAGAGCTCGTATGACCAATCTATGGGTAATGCTATGACCTTTCACACACACACACCCCTAACTCCCCGCCCATGAGAGACAGAGTAACGACCCGAAGCACAGCGATACCGAAATTATTTCGGCCATGGGCAGGATTCGAACTGGGTACTGCGAGCACCACCGTACTTCCCAGTCCAGCGCTCTACCAACCTCACCACCGTGTGTGTGTGTGATTAACCTTGGTCTTTGGATCACGTGTTGGACTCGTGATCAACAGCTATTTCCCTCCCGGAAGAGAGCTCAGAGCTTGTATGACCGATTTATGGGTAATGCTTTGACCTTACACGCACATACACACCCAACTCGCCGCCCATGAGAGTTGGAGTAACGACTCGAAGCGCAGCGATACTGAAATCATTTAAGGCATATTGAAGTGTATGCAACAGCAAATTGAGCTCTGATGAGTTTCAAGTGGTCTGAAGATCTCTCTAGCATGGAGAGGTAAAGAAAAATCTAAGTTGCCGATAGAAGCCATCTAATGATTGAAACAGGATACAAGACGTTTCGGTAATCACAGTTAGCATTTTCAATTATAACAAGAACAAAGAAATGGGTGATTATATATATAGAAAATAAACACTGGGAAAGATCACAAAGAGGTTGGCCGTTACTCTGGTCTAAAACTGGGAAAGGACACTTGGATACTGGGGAAGGATACGTGGGAAGGTGAACTGTGACCACTGGGAAAGGGCACTTACTCCAGTTGGACCTCCACCCAGAAAGAAATTGACCGGTCTCTTAGTCAATAATGGCCAATAATAATAATAATGATAATAATAATAGTCTCTTAGTCAATAATGGCCACTCAAACAGCGACTGCCAACGTGTACTGCGGACCGTCATGAGGAAGTGGTACGAAGGTCAACAGACTCCTGTTGAAGAAGGCAATACCTTTACCTTGTTCTATAGGGCCTACATATGGAGCACTTATAAGGAGGATGAGAAGGCACTGGTGACTTCCACCCCGGATACATATACGGTAACGTTAAAACACACAAAGATGACAACCCTTTGCGCCCTATCATTTCCCAAATCCCCACCCCTACATATCACCTGGCTAAAACTTTGAATGCCATCCTCACGCCTTTTGTCCTTACAGAGCACTGTTTTAAGTCTTCTCGTGAGTTTTTGGATTGTGTGAACAGCGCCCCCGCAGAAGGAGTGATGGCATCCCTTGATGTGGAGTCCCTCTTCACAAACATTCCTGTTCAGCGCACCATTGACTACATCTGTGATCACGTATACCGGTCTTCTCCAGTACCTCCGCTGAAAATAGAAGAGATTCACCTCCGTGAACTTCTGAGGATTTGTACACAAGAGACCGCCTTCCGTTGCCCCCGTGGTAAACTTTACCAACAAATTGATGGCGTGGCTATGGGCTCTCCGTTAGGTGTTCTCTTCGCCAATTACTTCATGGGCTCGGTGGAGAAAGAGGTCTTCAATCGTTCTGGCCGTTCCCTGTTGTACGGCCGGTACGTAGATGACATCTTCGTGAGGACCACCGACTCTGAGGAACGTGAACACCTTCGCTGCCTCCTTCAGGAAGTGTCAGGCCTTCGATTTACGACGGAGGAGGCGACAGACGGCGTCCTTCCTTTTCTTGATGTGCTCCTCACCCAGAAAACCGACGGGAGCACCCACACAACAGTATACACCAAGCCAACTAATCCTGGTTTGTGCTTGAATGGAGAGAGTGAGTGCCCTCAAAGATATAAGGACTCCACTATTGCATCCTTCTACAGGAGAGCCCTCACCCATTGCTCCAGTTGGACCTCCACCCAGAAAGAGATTGACCGGTCTACACAACTTTTAGTCAATAATGGCCACTCAAACAGCGACTGCCAACGTGTACTGCGGACCGTCATGAGCAAGTGGTACGAAGGGCAACAGACTCCTGTAGAAGAAGGCAACACCTTTACCTTGTTCTATAGGGCCTACATGTCGAGCGCTTATAAGGAGGATGAGAAGGCACTTCTTCGTATCATCAAGGGCAATGTGACCCCCACCATCGAGATGGACTGCATAAAACTTTCCATTTATTATAAGAACAAGAGAACTAAAGACCTTATCAGGAAAAACAACAGCTCCCCATGCCCATCCGACATCGAGTGTGTGAGTCTAGTGTACCAGTTCAAGTGTCCCTTTGGGGACTGTACGCCCCAAGATTCCTACATCGGACTCTCTACCACTCGCCTTTCCAGACGGTTGACATACCACCTTAAGGATGGAGGCCCTAAGCGGCACCTCAAGGAGACCCATAACATTCCAATCACCAGATCTATCTAAGTGGACAATACCACAATTTTAGACCGAGAAAGTGACAAGCGCCGCCTTGCCCTCCTTGAGAGCCTCCACATCAAATATAGCCAGCCTACATTGAACACCCAGCAGGAAGCCACCACCATCCTTACCAGCCTAAAACCGTTCAGAATCCGCCAAACCAGACAACCCAGCTACGACACAAATCAGCCCTCCCATGAGCAGTCACTCCGGCCGCGACGGACGTCCAGGCCACTGTAACGGTCATCTAAAATGTCCTTTACCAGTGGTCACAGTTCCTCTTCCCACGTATCCTTCCCCAGTATTCAAAGTGTTCTTTC
>NC_134779.1:882500-887500 GCF_046742065.1 Oratosquilla oratoria
CACATTACCTCCGCTCCCTTAACACTGCCATTCTGTTTTTTATTCTTTGTCCTCCAAACTCGTCCTACACCTCCTCTTTTTCCTTCACCTTCTCCTCCTCCTTCTTTTCCTCCTCGTCTTCGTCTTCCTCCATTTCCTCTATCTATGCATTCATTGATTCCTCCTTTGCCTCCTCTTCCTACTCTTTCCTTTTTTCCTTCTTTTCAATCTTTCTCTTTTATCTCCAACTCCCTTTCTTTATTCTCTTCTTTCTTTTATCTCTTGTTAATCTCGTTTCAGTCTTGTTCCTTTCCTTTCTACACCTATTTTTTGTGGAAGAACTTTTGAACTAAGATTGCTAAAATGAAACCTCCTGTTTCAGAGCAATGTTTCCATCTTCGCTTATTTCCCTCCTTCGTTTTCTTAAACTTTTCTTAATTTCAGAGACTCAGTGGTACGAATTTCTTTCTATACCTTCCATTTATCTAACATTTCACGTCTTCGGAAAACCGATATACTGTTTAGTCTATAAAGGCAATAAAAAACGATAACGCCTGAAGTGTTAATCTCAATTGTTGAAAATATTGTTTAGATCTAAGGCCCACTTCGTATATGGAAAAAATTATCTAAGTTTACAGAAACAGGAAATATAATGTATTTCACCACAATGGTCACATGTATCTCATCAATTTTCTTCTACCCTAGATATTGTACATACTCCTTTTGCTTGACCTAAACAT
This sequence comes from Oratosquilla oratoria, assembly GCF_046742065.1. Taxonomy (NCBI): domain Eukaryota; kingdom Metazoa; phylum Arthropoda; class Malacostraca; order Stomatopoda; family Squillidae; genus Oratosquilla; species Oratosquilla oratoria. Next base: position 883,220 of record NC_134779.1, read on the forward strand.
GGTTATACACAAATATATATATATATATATATGTATACATATATATATATATATGTATATATGTATGTATATTTCTATATATATTTCTATATATGTGTGGATGGGTGGTGAGATAAACACAGGGAACCGTTTAGGGATTTATTCTGACGTTTCGTCCTTACCAGGACTTCTTCAGAGTACATGCACATTCAAATCATTCACCCCCTAAATACCCGCCGAATCTATCCGCGTTCCACCATGATCGACCTGACCTCTCGTCCTCCTACGCTCTGCCTCGCGAAGTACCAAGCGGCTCGCCGTCTTTGTTAATTTAATAAACCCATCGCGGTGGTTGTTGTTCGGATGGGAAGCGATGTAAGCTGCTTCAGTTATTTTCCTTCTTTTCTTAGGAAGTCCTTATCTTACATCCTTACATCGCTTCCCATCCGAACAACAACCACCGCGATGGGTTTATTAAATTAACAAAGACGGCGAGCCGCTTGGTACTTCGCGAGGCAGAGCGTAGGAGGACGAGAGGTCAGGTCGATCATGGTGGAACGCGGATAGATTCGGCGGGTATTTAGGGGGTGAATGATTTGAATGTGCATGTACTCTGAAGAAGTCCTGGTAAGGACGAAACGCCAGAATAAATCCCTAAACGGTTCCCTGTGTTTATCTCACCACCCATCCACTCATCTGTCTTACATATTTCTATATATGTATATATGCGTATATATATATATATATATATATATATATGTAATTATATGTATAAATATGTATATATATATATATATATATACATATATATGTATATATGCACATATATATAAATATATATATACATATATATATATATATATATATATATGTATATATATAAATAAATATTTATATATTCATACACACACACACAGATATGTATATATATATATATATATATAGATATATATACATATGTACATGCATATATATACATATATATATATATATATATATATATATATATATATATATATATATATAATCAGCCATCCTGAGTCCACTGCTGAACAAAAGCCTCCTTCATAGCATTCAATGAATCACACGACCGCGCCAACCACTGCCATGTCGCTCCTGCAAACTTCTCAATCACGTCTCTCCACCTTCTGTCTGGTTCCCTCTTCCACGCTTCCCATCTCGTGGCGTCCATTCAGTTACACACTTGCTCCATCGCTCATCAGTCGTTCGCACCAACTTAACTGCCCAATTCCACTTTCTCTCTTTTACTATCTCCACAATATCTTTTACTCTAGTCCGCTCTCTCACCTAACTTGCTCTCTTTCGGTCTCTCAGTGTTATTTCCATCACTGATCTCTCCATTCTCCTCTGTACATTCCTTAGCTTTGTTTCCATCGCCCTCGTCAGCTTCCAAGTCTCACGCCCGTAGATTATTGCTGGTAGAATGCATTGATTGTAAATTTTACGTTCCAAACATAAAGGTAAAGAGTTTCTCAGGGTTTTAATATTCTTACCAAACACTTTCCAACCAATTGTAATGAGTCTTTTTATTCTATTATCATGATCTTTCGTCAACTTCACCATCTGGCCTAAATGATTATACTCTTCAACTTCCTCTAGACTCTCACCATCAATTACAATCTCTTTACTTTGAACTTTCGTGTTGAACATTACTTTGGTTTTACTCTTATTAATTTTTAAACCTACTTTGAGACTTTCCTTATTTAGATCACTCAGCATATCTTGCAAGTTTTCTGCTCTTTCTGAAATAATGAAAATGTCATCCGCAAATCTTAGGTGGTTCAAATATTCGCCATTAATTTTCAAACCTTTCTTTTCCTAACTCAACCTTCTGAATTTTTCTTTCAAACAAGCTATAAATAATTTAGGTGAAATTGTATCGCCTTGTCGTACTCCTTTCTCGATCTTGTTTTTTTCTGTATCTTTATTTAGTCGAATTATAGCGGTACCTTTCGCATAAATCTTTACTAAAACTCTTACGATCTGTTTGTTTGTACCCTATTTGCGTTGCGAGTTTAGTATTGCTATTTGTTCTATCGAATCAAAGGCCTTTTCGTAATCTACAAAAGCTAAACACAGAGATATATTTTATTCTGTCGTTTTCTCGATTAGTTGATTTATCGCCTGCATTTGGTCTAGAGTCGAATATCCGTTCCTAAAGCCTGCCTGTTCTCTCGGTTGGTTTCCATCTAAAACTTGACTTAATTTATTTGTAAGGATCTTGGAGAATACTTTATATACGTTTGAAAGTAAACTAATCGGTCGATAGTTACTAAGGCCCTTCTGGTCTCCTTTTTTATGAAGCAAAATCACTATAGCATTGCACCACACATCAGGGACGTTTTCTTGACGTAAGCACTGGGTGTACAACTCAGCTAATTTAATATGAACTAATTTCCCTGCGTCTTTCATCAGATCTATTGATATACCATCTTCCCCAGGTGTTTTCCCTCGTTTCATAGTTTTAAGGGCAAATTCTACTTCTTCTTTTGTAATCTCTGGTATACTACTAACGTCTACACATAAATCTACTGACTCAACTGCGGTCTTCGACAAGTAAAGCTCTTGGTAAAATTCTTCTACTCTTTTTACCATTTTGTCTCTACATTTAATCATTTCTCCATTTCTATCTTTCAAACATATCATTTGCTGTCTTCCTAAAGCATGTCTGCGCTCGGTCACTTTAATACTTTTACCTTTCCGAATAGTTTCCTCTATTTCATCCATGTTTATCTTTCTTTTCTCTAATCTCTGCCTTTTACTAATAAGCTTGTTTAGTTCTACTTTTTCTATTTCTTCTCTCCTTTTTTTAACCTGCATAGTCCTTCTTCTTTTAATTAGGTCATTTTTAGCTTTGGAGTATTTGTTCTCACTAATGTTTTTTGTAGTTCCTACTTTCTCTGCCGATTCCCTAATGATATTCACTAAATTCAAATTACTATCTTCCACGCTGTCCTCGTTAGTTCTTAGAACTTCGAATCTATTTTTAATTTCTAACTGAGATTTCTTATTATTATCCTTAAGCTTTGGGAGGCTTATGTTCTTTTTTTTAAACTAGTTTATTTCTCACGGCTCTGAAATTGAATTTAGCTGTGCAACCTACCATGCTATGGTCACTACCTATGTTGACTTATTTATCACCGTAACATTGCTAACGCTTTTGCTCTCATCTCCTAATATGAAGTCTATTTCGTTCTTTGTTGTTCCATTTGGACTTCTCCTCACCCATTTACAACTTACACGCTTTTGGAAGAAAGTATTCATTATCCTCATGTTCTAGTTCTCCGCAAAGTTTACTAACATCTCGCCTCTGTCATTTCTTTCACCTACTCCAAACTTACCAATGCACGTCTCATCCCCCATCTTCTTCCCTACTTTAGCAATAAAGTCGCCTATTATCAACGTGTACTTATCTTTTTCTTGATCTATTACCTGACTTAAATTATCATAGAACGACTCAATTTTATCGTCTGAACTCTGTGAAGTTGGTGTATAAACTTGAACTATTTTTAGAGTGTATTTTTTGCACAGCCTAATCACAATCCAAGCTACCCTGTCCAATAAACTACTGAATTTGACTACATTACCGGCAACTTCTCGGTTTATCAAAATCCTACTCCATTAGATCTTTCTTTTTCCTTGCCTCTATAGTTGAACAGGTGGTGACCATCTTGTAATTGTATCAGCTTTTCTTCCGCTCTTCAGACTTCGCTCAGTCCTAGGATGTCCCACTTGATGTTGTCTAGTTCTTCTATTGAACTCTCCAGTCTGTAGTCTTCTGAGAGACCTCTTACGTTGTGGGTATAGATATTTTCTTAATGTTGTCTAATGTCGAAGACTTGGATCTGCTTGGACAGTGCTTACTCATATCCGTAGGCACACTGCCCGTAAGCACGAGGCAATGCGGTTGGACCTTTAGGAGACGATGATCCAACAGGAACGCCCGCTTTTGTTTTGGTTGTGATATTCATATTTGCTATGAAGGGGGTTTGGCAGTAATCTCACCTCCGTGCCAACTGGTTTCTGGTGAGATATTTCTCTGGTGTCACCTTATTCATTATATTCGGTGAAGCCCTATATCTATAGGGTGCCCAATGGTCCATGCAGTCATTATGACGGTACCCCATATATCTATGAGGAATTTCCCTGTTTACCACCAGGGACGTGCCAGGTAGCAGTGGGTCCTCCAACTGTACGTGTGAGCTGCTCTTTGTCTGATCTTTCTTACAAGACCTGTTCGATATGGGTGACCCTGCAGAGATTTGCTCTCTATCGACATAG
>NC_134779.1:902500-915000 GCF_046742065.1 Oratosquilla oratoria
CCCAACCACTCCATCGATTGGACCATTTCCTACCCTAGCATTAAGGTCTCCCAGTACTATTACATTTACATTTCTTCCTAAATCCTCTATGCACTCATTTGAATCTATCCAAAAGGCCTCCCTTTCTTCTACACTCTTCTCACTGCCAGGCCCATATGCACTTACAAAGACCCACATCTCCTTTCCCAGTTTCACCTTCATCCACATTATCCTTGAGGAAACCTCCTTCCACTCCATTACACGTATACCTATCTCTTCACTTACTAGAATAGCCACTCCATCCTTCCCTCGCCCTCTCTTCACTCCTGATAATCTCCCACTTACACTCCCAAACTTACACTCACCCTTCCCTTTCAACTTAGTTTCACTCAAAGCCAACACATCCATCTTTCTTCTCACAAACATACTACCTATCTCTTCCCTTTTACTCCCATCTGTACCACATCCACGTACATTAAAAGACCCAAACCTCAGGGCGCTGGTCCGAAAACTCCCAGACCCTCTTATGCCTTTACTTTTTCGTTTAGGAATGTCCCCTGTGGGGCTACAAGGAGAAGGATGTCTAGGTGTGTGTGTGTGTGTGTGTGTGTGTGTGTGTGTGTGTGTGTGTGTGTGTGTGTGTGTGTGTGTGTGTGTGTGTGTGTGTGTGTGTGTGTGTGTGTGTGTGTGTGTGTGTGTGTGTGTGTGTGTGTGTGTGTGTGTGTGTGTGTGTTATATTCGTAACTTTATTTTCTACCTAATCCTCCCTTTCGCATTATCATTATCTCTTTTAAGTCCCTTTCTATATTCAAATACTGAACAAGAGGCCTATAAGCCTAACCTCAGTTATTGGAAAAGTATGGGAAAATAATGAGAGATGCCTTTTCCTTTTATATTGTGCTCCACTAGATTTCATTGCGTAGAACCCAGGTTTTACGTCGAAATTTTTGTTCGTAATGAACCCATTAACTCATATTTTTCTCTTATTTGGTTAAAAAAAAATTGTATCAGAGCTAGGGCCATCAGATACACCATATAGAGGCATTTCAGCGAGTGAAATTAATCTTTTATCAGATTTGTCCAGATTATAAACAAAATTCCATTACTACCTTTCTAAACACACACACACAAACACACACACAAACACACACACACGCACACACGCACACACACACACACACACACACACACACACACACACACACACACACACACACACACACACACACTCACACACACACACACACACACACACACACACACACACACACACACACACACACACACACACACACACACACACACACACACACACACACACACACACACACACACACACACACACACACACACACAATGGCGCAGTGATAGCGATCACGGCCACCACTACGGCGGTCCGGGTTCGAAACCCACCCAGCGCTGAAATAATTTTAGTATCGCTGCGCTGCAAGTCGTTACTTCAACTCTCGTGGGGTGGGAGTTGGGTGTGTGTGTGCGTGTTAGGTCTTAGCATTACCCATAGATCGGTCATATATGAGCTCTAGGCTCTCTTCCGGGAGGGAAATAGCTGTCGATCACGAGTCAAACATGTGATCCAAGATAATAGTGAATCACACACACACACACACACACACACACACACACACACACACACACACACACACACACACGCGCGCGCGCGCGCGCAAACACACAATAACACGTGTTCCCCCGTGTTCTATCCTTTCTCCTGTTTAATTTCCTTGTGGTTCCTTGTCTTCATTTATTTAACTCAACACATATTTTCCCTCAGTTCCCTCCTTCTTCTTTCGTTTCTTCTTTTCTGTTTGTTTATTATCTTTCCTCTTGACTTGCTTCTGTAATTTTCTGCACTTGCAGTCTGTAAACACTTATAACTTTTTCCATTACATCTATTTTCTACTTATATGGTTTTGTCTTAATTACTTAACCTTTTTATATTTCCCTATTTTCATTTATTTGTCTCTCTCTATTTTATTAATATTATTATTTTTTTTTTACTTCTCTATAATTCACTTCAGTCGTCTATTTTTCTTTGGTGTCGTATCCCATCCATATCCTTTCGTACTTTTTTATTATCCTTCCCCTTCTGTCATCTCTTTTTCTTATCTCCTTCTCCCCCCTTTCTTATGTCCTGCATCTAGTTGTTTTCACGTTTCTTTCCCTACTCATTATCTTCATATTTCCGTATTTACATTTCTTTTTCTTCTTCTCGCCCCTTCACTCTGCTGATTCGCTCTTTTAAGCCGGGTCCACACTTGTTGCATCTCCACGTATCGTATCATCTTTGCGTACCACCTAGTGATACGATACGGTGCAAAATGGTATTGTACTCATTTGTTGCGTATCCATAAACAGCAGGCGGATACGCAACAAGTGAGTACAATACCCTGTTGCACCGTATCGTATCACTAGGTGGTACACAAAGATGATACGATACGTGGAAATGCAGCAAGTGTGGACCCGGCTTTACATACTTTATCTACATCATGTTTCCTCTTACGAGCATTTCGTTATAATTTAATTAATTCACACATTATTCCTTTCCTTTTTTGAAAATTCATTCAGAGTTTCCTTTTGGTTTTGTTTACGTTCTTTGTATTCTCCCATAACATATTTCGTTTACTTCTACGACCAACACCTGAGCCTCTTTTCATCGAATCTCTTCTCTTCCTCCTTTGTTTTTCTTTTAACGGCCTTCAGCACAGTGGAGTTCTTCATATGGTCAATACATACATACACACATACATACATGCATACATACATACATACATACATACATACATACATACATACATACATACATACATACATACATACATACATGCATACATACATACATGCATACATACATACATGCATACATACATATATACATACATACATAAATACATACATACATACATACATACATACATACATACATACATACATACATACATACATACATACATACATACATACATACATACATACATACATACATACATACATACATACATACATACATACATACATACATACATACATACAAATGTAGCCGTTGGTTTGGTTACACAAGTGGGTGAGCAGGGAAAGATATAGCCTCTTCGAGCTTTCTTGGTTTATTTGGCGAGATGATATTTACAGCTTGGTATATAATCCCCCAAGGGGAGAGTGTCTCCCCTGGTGAGTCTAATGGAGTGCCTACCTTAGTCTTCTGGTCTCTGTGGTGACGCAGTTGCCGTATATCTAGAAGAATATGCCTATCTAAGCATGTTTGGTGTGGGTTTTACAGTAGATCTTAAGATTGGGATCTATACAATATTCTTTGAGTGTTAGTTGCATTATAATGGGTTTAGTAATATCGGTTGATGTGTCATGAAATGGTGTATGGTTTCGAGTTATGATTATGTAGCTTGGTAGATTTAAGGAAATGTTTAATGATCTGTCTAGCGACATTAGGTACTTATTGGATGGTGGAATGATGTACGTTTGAATCAGATGTTTATCACTGGGGAATGTGGAGGTCAGCAAGATTGGAGGTATTGTCAAAGCTAGTGTCTGTCGGGTACCTTCTTGTATGCATGTGGATCACGTGTCAGGCATGATATATATATATATATATATATATATATATATATATATATATATATATATATATATATATATATATATATATATATATATATATATATATATATATATATATATATATATATATATATATATATATAATGGTTAGTAAGGATACATGCCTCCCCGACTTCTTTGAGGTATGTCCCTGTACCTCGGGTTAAGGTCGAGACGGTGGGGTTTGGTGTACAATTGCAAAAGAGATATGATAATGTATCACGTCTCTAGTGGGAGACATGAACTTGTAAAATTCATTATTGGATTGAATACTAGTAAAGGGGGGGGGGTTTGCGTATCCTGGAATGCATTCAATAAGCATTGGTAAAATGTATTTCTTGTACTAAAATATTTGTTTCACGGTGAACGTCGTTCTATTCTATTTTCAATGAGAACTTATGGAAATATATCTGTCACTGTATTTCGGGATCTCTTTTCAATGAGATGTTTAATTTCTTTTTCAGTGTATCATTTGCACTGGGTACCATACCTTAATATAAGACATCCTAAAATTTCAGTATTATTAGTTTGTGTGTGAATTTATCTTAAGAGTATGTTTGTTGTTACAGATCTAAGATATAATGACATATATGGAAAACTTGGGTGGATCGGCGATTTACATAATTCATATGGTTCGGTAAAGGGAGGACTATTCTCTTATTTTAACGAGAACTTTACACTGTGTCATTAGCAGATGATAAACTTTTATTTCAAGAACTGTCTAGTTTCTGCAACTGGGATTTATTGATAATGGGTGATTTAAATTTTACTGACATTGATTGGATGACCCTTGAACATGGCCATATATGTAGTCGCTTGATTGATTTTCTTGGTGACAATTACTTAATTCAGCATGTAAAAGAGCCCACAAGATATGGAAACTTACTCGATCTATTGATCACTAGCCGCATAGTAACTGATGTAGAAGTCGGAGAAACTGTTGCAAATAGCGATCACAACTTAGTTAGATTCAAACTCCTAAATTATATTAGAATAGATACTTGTGTTTCTAAAATACCCGATTTCAGTAAAGCTCAGTTATAGGACTACGTCAGGAGCTTCAGCTTACAGATTGGGAGGCAAAATTAAACGAAAGACCTGTAGATCAGATGTGGGAAATATTTCAAAATACGCTCACTAAGATGATTCATACTTACATTCCTTTTAAGGACAGACGTCCCCCCAAATCAGGCTCGCCCAAAGTGGCTTGACAAAGAAACTGAAAAAAGTATTGCTAAAATGAGACAGGCTTATAAGAAATATAAGTATGAAAGTTATGTATCAATACAGAGAGATTTAAAAAAGACAATAAGAAAAAGAAAACGACAATACGAAATGAACATCGCTGATAAATCTAAAGAGAATCCCAAAGAATTCTATAGTTACATTAGAGATAAAAAGGTTGTTAGGAATCACATTGGTCCACTATTATCTGCTGACGGTCAACTTGAATATTGAAATGAAGGAATGTGTAATATCTTAAACAATTACTTTAGCTCGGTATTCGTAAACGAAACACCTCAAAGTGAACTCCAAACTGAAACCTGTGAAAATAGTGTAAACTTACTACGGTAAATATAACAAAAGAAAAAATTAAAAGGTGTATAGATAAACTCAAAGTTAATAAAACACCAGGGCCTGACGGTTGGCATCCAAGAATCTTAAAGGAAATAAAAAATGAGATTGTTGCTCCATTAGAAATTATTTTAAAGAAATCCATCATATCCGGAGATGTCCCAAGAGAATGGAAGCTAGCTAACGTTACTCCCATATTCAAAAAGGGTAACAAAAAGAAGCCAAATAACTATAGGGCTATAAGTTTGACTTCAATCGTAGGAAAAATCATGGAAACTATCATCAAAGATGCTATCGAACATAATTTAGAAAGTAACCGTTTGATAAATGATAGCCAGCATGGTTTCAGACGGAAACATTCTTGCGTGACTAACTTACTCGAATTTTACAACACAGTTATCTCGAATTATGACAAAAGAAACAATATAGATTTAATATATCTAGACTTTGCAAAAGCTTTTGATACCGTCCCACACGAAAGACTACTTACTAAATTAGCTTTACACGGAGTAAGTGGTAGCCTATTAGGTTGGACTAGTAATTGGTTGAATGGTCGAAAACAGAGAGTTGTTTTGAATGGAGAAACTTCTAGATGAAAAAATGTTACAAGTGGAGTTCCTCAGGATTCTGTTCTTGGGCCACTTCTATTCATAGTATATATAAATGATATAGGCCATGGACTAAAACCTACTGTTTCCAAATTTGCTGATGATACAAAACTGTGCGGAATGGCAAATGATCACTTTAAGCAATTTGATGTTCAAGAAGATTTAGATCAATTACAGCAATGGTCTGAAAAGTGGCTAATGAAATTTAACACAAGTAAATGCAAGGTAATACACATAGGTAAAAATAACAGTAAGTACGATTACAAGTTATTTGGAAATTCGTGAACAAAAGTGGATAGTGAAAAAGATCTCGGCGTAATTATCAGTAACGACCTCAAATCATCCAAGCAGTGTATTTCAGCCTCTGAGAAAGCAAATAAGATTTTAGGACTCATTGCGCGATCTTTTGATTTCAAAAGTCCATCACTCATGAACAAGCTATATAAATCGTTAGTTCGTCCACATTAGGAATATGCTATTTCCGTATGGTCACCGAATCTCATTAAAGACATTGACAGACTAGAAAAATACAACGGCGAGCCACAAAACTGATTCCAAATATCAAAAATAAATCATACGAAAATCGACTAAAACATATGAATCTGTTTTCCCTAAAAAAGCGTAGACTCAGAGGTGACTTGATACAAGTCTTTAAGATTCTAAAGGGAATTGACAACATCAAAAGTGACAAAATTTTCACATTGAATGATAATCAGACAAGAAACAATGGTCTCAAACTGTCTGGAAATAGATTCAATTTGGAAGTAGGTAGAAACAACTTTGTCAGCCGTGTAGTCAATGAATGGAATAAACTTCCTGCACAGGTAGTGCAATGTAGTTCAGTTCGTAGCTTTAAGAATCATTTAGATAAACACTTAAGGAAGATGCTGTAATGATTATAATTTATTTTATATATTTTTTTTGTTATCATTTGTCTGTTTGCTTTTCATTTATTATTAGTTATATGTCAATTTATTATTATTTGCTATTTACCTGTTTGTTTATTATTCAACTATACCTATGCATTTATTTATGCATTTTATTTGTTATTTACATTATTATAATTTTTCTTTGTTATTTTATTATTATTATGATTTTTTTCGCATTCGAACTAGATATGGACCAAAAGGTCTCCTGTCGGCATGCTCCGCCTTTCTAATCCTTTGTACTGGCTCACGAACATTTTGTTACCGTTTGTAGGGTGCTTTTCCAACTCACACATAAAACACTCAGAAAAATTCATAAATAAGATTAAGAGCCGTCATTTACCAGGGCAGAGAAAATGACTAAGTCTTGATGTAGTATCATTGTTTACCTGCATAAATGTAGCTGTGTTGGCATTCCTGGAGACAAAATTACAACATTATCAGGAACAACTTACAATCTCTGTCAACAAAATCATAAAACTAACGGAATTATGTGGTAAAACAAATGCTTTCTCATTTAAAGACCAATATTATAAAAAAAAAAAAAAAAAAATCGGTTGTTCTATGGGATCCAATCTCTCCCCAGTGTTAGCAAACTTATATATGGAATATTTTGAGACAGGACATAAAGCCACCAGATATGTTTTGGTACAGGTACGTGGACGACATCTTTATGATCTGGGATGATGAGTGGGGTTCTTTCGATGTTTTCTTTGAAAAGCTCAACAATTTAACAACTAATATAAGATTTAAAGTTGAATGGGAGGTGAATAATAGACTGTCATTTTTAGACATCCTAGTAATACGAAATCAGGATCATCTTTCTTTTACAGTGTACAGAAAACACACACATATGGAGAGCTATGTACACTTTTACAGCCACCATCCGGATAAAATTAGATATAGTGTTGCCTCAGGCCTCTTCTTAAGGGTACTTAGATTATGTAGTCCATATCACTTGGAAATGGAGACCACAACCATTAGGAATCAATTAAAAAGAATAGGGTATCCTGATTGTTTTTTGAATAAAGCCCTAAGTAAAGCCAAAATTAGTCACTATGGATCCACTTCCCATTCCACTAAGAATCTTAACTGGGACAAAAATTGTATCAAACTGCCCTGTAATAAGTCCATAAATGATTGTTCCCAATTTCTATCAAAGGAAGACATAAACGTTGTATTTAGTTATCCCAATAACTTGTTTAAGAAAATAGTTAATGTACATCAAAGACCTAGACAAGAAGTAAATCAAGGTGTTTATAAAGTCCCATACTTGGATTTTAATAAGGTATATTGGGGACAAACAGACAGATATTTACACACTAGAATGAAAGAACATAAGAACTCGGTTAGATACGCACAACAAAATTCCGCTGTTTTCTAACACATAGACAAAGAAGGCCACTGTATGGACTGGAATAAGGCAAAAATTATTTTCAACTCTAAGTGTAGTTTCAAAAGGAAAATAATAGAATCTTCTTTGATTAAACAATTTCCTAATTTTGATATCTCAAGTGGACAATGGTCACCAGACTGTATTACTACCTGGGCAGTCAATAAATTGTTACCATCCTTGGTGAAGGCGGGTGACTTGCCGCGCAAAGCAATAGACGCCACTTGAGATCTGTTCATGTTTCTTCTCTTTCTCTGTATATTAGACATGTATTTTCCTCACTACTCTGTATTCCACTGAAAAGGATCAGTCTGTGATCGAAATATATGGATATCGTCTGCTTCATTTCTTCTTATCCAACACAGTGGGTCTTTGTTGAATTTTACAAATGTGTTACATTACTTTGTATCTATATCTTTTTTATCAACCTGTTTATCATCATATATCAGTATTGATTAATTGGTGGGAGACAAGTTTGTTCATCTATTTATTTTCTGTTTTGTTATGTGAAAAAATTATGTTACTTATATTTGTTTCGCGGGTGTCATGTCGAGGATTTGTGAATAATTATTGGCTATATTTTGTGAAAATTTGTCATTTTTGCAAAGTAAGCTGTTGTTTCTATCATTACTCTTGTAATTTGATTATGAAATTTTGTGAGTTTCGATTTGGGTTCAATGAGTTGACTGAGTTTGTGATAATCAACACCGTGTGAGATCGAAACCTTTATTGGTACGACGTATGTTTGAAATGGAGGTTTTTGTATGTAAGTACTACATTTCGTGTATGGGTTTTGATTATTGTTTATGGCAGCGTTTCTTAACCTTTTCCGACAACAGCACCCCTGTAGTGAGGTGTAGGCAGCCCAACACACCCTAACTTTGGCAAAAATCGTGTTACTACAAGGATAAAACAAAAACATTAAGGATGCCAGTCCTATTGGCAAAAGAAAAACAGAAAAAAATAAAGAACATGGAAAAACTCAGCCAAGCATACACCGCAGAGTAATCAAACATACACTCAATGCAATTTTTGGTGTTGCTTATGTGACACCAGTTTATCTAATTGAGGTTTTGTGTTGGTCAGAGCCACCCTCATATAGTGGAACAGCTCACCTTGAAGGCGGTTCCGGACGGTTGTTTTGATCAGAAGCGTGGTGGAGAATGCCTTCTCACACAAGTAGCTTTTTGGAAATGGAATTATCTTCTCCAACGCTGCCTTCGCCAGTTTTGGGTACGCTACCAACTGATCACACCAAAAAAACAGACAGTGGTAATGTACGGAATCTTGTCTGACAACCATGGTTCACCTGAAGATTAATAAGCTCCTCCTTCAGGTTGTCAGCATCACTCATGTCTGCCAGGAAGGGTTGCTGAATTCATTCTGGAAATGTCTGATCCTTGGGAAAGTACTTTGATATGGTGGTCTCAAGGTGCGAGAGGTGAGCAACAACTTTTTCTACAAGCATGGGACTGATTGTCTTATCCCCCAATTTCTCTTCAAAGCTACGAAAACTTCCCACACTCCCTCCCTGGGTTCGACGCTTCCAGAGTGAGAGCTTCCTTTTGAAGGCTTCTACCTTCTCTGTAGAAAGATTGTTACTAGGAAACATGCCTTGCATGGACAAGTTAAAGTAATTCAAAAGGCTGAAAATATCTACCAGGTAGGAAAGAGAAAGGTTCAACGTTTCGTTCTCGAATTTTTCATCTAAGTTACTCTGATACTCTCGGAGAAATATTGCAATCTCATCATTTAGCTCTGCAATATGAGTCAAGATTTTCCCACGGGAGAGCCACCGCACTTCTGTGTGGAAGAGAAGAACATGATGTTCATTTCCCATCTTCTCACAAAATAGCATGAAGACTCTGTGGTTTAAAGGGCGACTCCGGATAAAATTCACAACTTGAATACAGACAGACAGAACTTCTTTGAGGTGAGGCGGCAACGACTTTGCCGCCAAAGCATGGCAGGGGAGAACACAATGCTTCACAATGATATCTGGTATCCTCTACTTTAACAGAGCAGCCAAACCAGACCTATACCTTATCATGGCTGGGGCACTATCTGTGCAGACCTAGTTTACCCATTTGATCTGATGTTTCTCAAAGAACTTGTCCACGAGTCGGAATATATATGCTGCTTTCGTCGTCGTTTGCAAAGCCTCGTAGAACAGGGATTCATCTTTAATTTCACCATCCTTGATGTTCCGGGTATACAGAATCAGCTGACTCATGTTGGAAACATCAGTGGATTCATCTAACTGCAGATATATCATGTGAGCAAAAAATTGCATACAAGGATGCTCCATCAAAAATGGGATACAATCGTACATTGCCCACAGGAAGGTTTACGACAGTGCTATGCTAAAGCAAGATAACGATAGAGAAGAAGAAGAAGAAGAAGAAGAAGAAGAAGAAGAAGAAGAAGAAGAAGAAGAAGAAAAAGAAGAAGAAGAAGAAGAAGAAGAAGAAGCAGAAGGAAAAGAATACTAAATAGTACCTGTGCACATATATGTTTCAGGACCCTCCTTCTTTATCACAAACCCTCCCTCTCCTTCACCCCGCCACCCCAATTTCTCGCCCTGCTCATTCATCGAGTTTGTGCCTCTCATTTCCCTTCATTCTTCCTTCATTAAACCTATTTCATCTCTCATTTCCCCAAGTCGTGATTCTTGCCTTCCCTCAGAAGCATTTGAATCACCCATATTCTTATTTTTATTTTATTTTACACCGGCCATTGGCTAATGAATGCATCTCATATTTCTAACCAAAAAGTATTCGCCACCTTTTGCTTATTTCTTGCATTTCTAACCCACCAGTAGCTACATAAAAATAGCTATAACTCACATCATATGAATATACACATCCATATATGTATATACGTACATATATGCATAAGTATATACATAAGGACATAAATACATACGTATATACATACATACATGCATACATACATACACACACACATACATACATACATACATACATACATACATACATACATACATACATACATACATACATACATACATACATATATACATGCATACATAAATACATGCGTACATACAGACATGCATACATACATAGATACATTCATACATACATATATACATACATACATACATACATACATACATACATACATACATACATACATACATACATACATACATACATACATACATACATACAAACAAACATACATATCCACATACATACATACATACATACATACATACATACATACATACATACATACATACATACATACATACATACATACATACATACATATACCAAGGCTTATTCCCCCTTACAAGGGAGGTAGCCAAAAAGGAAAAGGCATAAAATCATTCCCACCCATTCCATCCCTGAATACACTCCACACCCCTCCACCCTCCATCTTATCTTAGCACCTCCTGGATGACGGGTCATCCCTGCACCTTGTCCACTGCCCTGGGTCAGAAGCAATGTCGTAAGACGCAGCACATCTACAGCAAGGCCGCTTCATTAAATCGGCGACCCCCCCCCCTCTCCGTCCCCCCATTGCATAAAAGGAGAAGACGGGGAGAAATCCCTTCGGGCTGCGTCAAATTTTGCTCACACATACTACCTCACCCCCATCCCCCCGCCCATTCCACCTCATGCATCACAACATAATCCATATACAACCATTCTCCATTCACCCCTGTCTTCTGTCCTCTCCCGTCCTTCCTCAACAGACATTCCCCTCATCCCCAAAGCCCCCTTCACCCCATCCATCCACCTCATCCTAGGACGTCCCCTCATGTTCACTCCCTCCACATCTGCCTTCCATACCTCTTTTACTAGTCTTTCTTCACTCATTCTTTCCATGTGTCTAAACCATCCTAACACTCTTTCATCAACCCTATCTCCCAACTCCCTTTCCACCCCTGTTCTCCGCCTCAACTCCTCATTTCTCACTCTATCTAGCCTAGTAACCCCCATCATACTTCTCAGACACATTCAAACTCCTTCTCTCTTCCTCTCTTATGTTCCACGTTTCTGCCCCATACAGTGCTGTTGGCACAATCACTCCTTCATACAGTCTCCTCTTTGCATCCATTCCCAAATGTCTATTCCTCATTACACTCTTTAATCCACCAAGGCATTTACTCGCTTCTCTCAATCTACACTCTACCTCCACCTTCACTCCATCTTTTCCTGCCACATTTGCACCCAAGTATCTAAAACTATCCACTTCCTCCAGTCGCTTTCCCTTAATGCTCACTTCCAGTCTACTGCTTGTACATCTCATCACCTTACTTTTACCCACGTTTATTTTTAGCTTTCTTCTATCACATACTCTCCTAAACTCTGTCACTAACTTCCTCAATCCCTCCTCCGATCCTACCACAAGCGCAGT
>NC_134779.1:922500-927500 GCF_046742065.1 Oratosquilla oratoria
TTATGGATGAGGATGACAGGTGGTGATGGATACGGAGCTGCTTAGATAGGCCTTATGGTCTCTTGCAGTCTCCTTCATTCTTATGTTTTTATATTCTTATGTTCACCCTCAGACGGGCTCCTAACATTAATCGGTGGCATCAAATGGGATGGCGAAGTAAGATTTACTCTACAGCCGTGAACATCCAAGCAGCAGTGCAACACTACTTCGAAGCATCTGCCAGCATTACACTTACACGCCAAAAGCACCGACGGTCTTAGCCTTATAGCCCACAACCCACGCCACACCGAAGAAAACAATTCAACGACAGCTTCGATCTTCGCTGAACCCCATCTCCCACAACCCACACCACACCGAAAAGAACAATTCAACGAAAGCTTTGATCTTCGCTGAAGGATCATACATACGAAGCAATCACTCGTAGCTGCACTACCATCAACTACGGCACGAAGTCCTAGTTCTACACCGATCCCTCTCAGCTGCTTCTTCACTAGACGCACTCATCAACCAGCTGCACCACGAGCGACGAGACCAGTGACACCGAGAAATATCGACAGAACCTCTTCGCTGCATCAGCCAGCTGTACCACGAGCGACGAGACGTATCGTCACGACCCATCACAAGAACCCACTCTGCGCGAAATTCAGACACAGGACCACTCAGCACTAGCAACTCGTCGCAAGGTGCAAACACGTTACCAAACAACACGACCACCCAAAATCTATTTACAGTTATAAAGGACGAGACGACTTTGCCCCTTTTCAATAGCAGTAACATTCCTGTCCTGTACACAATTTCCTGGCTAAGGTTGACGCAGAGATAATACGTAGATGTGCCACTGATGACAAAGAAAAAATATAAATTTTAACATCTAGGATAGACAAACACGACATCTTGGCTGGAGATATCATTCAGTCTGACGTCTTCTTGGAAACTGATAACTATACGGATTTCGTCAGAATTCAAAAAAGCCTTTGCTACTTTTGAGCCACTTGGGGCACTATCTCCTGCATACTCTCTTGTAAAGATTTTAAATCATGGGCCATACACCACGAAGGACAGAGCAGCTAAAATAACGTCCACATTCAAAACCGAATTACGAGAATGCCTTAAGCAGTAATATGGGTTGTAGACGAAAATATTGCACTTGAACATGTAGTATCTATAATGGCGTATCTTCGATTTCTCTCTCAGTTACACCCAGAAACATTATAAAAGGCTAGCACTCTTGCGTTCACACCAGATGACAAGGTAGCCAGATACGCTAGAAAGATCCAGGACTCTGACAAAGCGATCGCTTAAATACCCATCACGCACTAATATGGGTTGTAGACGAAAATATTGCACTTGAACATGTAGTATCTATGATGGCGTATCTTCGATTTCTCTCTCAGTTACACCCAGAAACATTATAAAAGGCTAGCACTCTTACGTTCACACCAGATGACAAGGTAGCCAGATACGCTAGAAAGATCCAGGACTCTGACAAAGCGATCGCTTAAATACCCATCACGCACAAACATACCGTAGCTTAGGTCACACAGGCATCCCCACATAACACGAGATCGAGAAATACATCTCGCACCCGATACCAATCACGCCATCGATCCCTCTCGAGAAAACGTAAGTTTTGCACCTATTGCCAAAAACCGTAGCACATAGAAAGCATGTCCTACCACAAATACCCAACACAGCCAAAACAACACTGCGATTTTCACGGTACGTGCTTTCACACTTCCGACAAATGTCGTGTACTGCGATCACAGACACAACACAAACTAGGGGTCAACATTCCCGGCAAGGTATTCACGTAACTCATCTCCTGCATATTCACGTCACACATCTCCTGTGAGATAGTCACGTAACACATCCCCTGTAGGTCAGTCACGTGACACCTCTCCCGCATGAATCCATACTAAAAAAGCCTCGGTACCATTCAAAGACAGTAAACCCTTACACAGACATACAGACGTCAACGTTACTAGTATACACAATGGACATCCCAGACACATCTTCCCATATGTTAACCTTCAACGCCACGTCTGGAAACACCAATATGATAGCTTTTCTCGACACGGGTTGACCTCTAAACATCATGTCAGTGAACAGTTTTCATAAATTCCGCACTCTAACAAAACGGGTAGCCATTTTGGAACCCCCAGACGTAAATCTATGCAATGTGGATGGAGTACCTTTTCCTATCATTGGAAAATTCTCTTCTCTCTTGACATTAGCTTTAAAGACGAGTGCCCATCCATTTCAGTTCCACCTATGTAGCTGATGTTCATTTCCCTGCTGATATCCTCATAGGCTTAACGTTGATGAAGCAATATAATATTATCATTTACCCTGCTCAGCATTACATCATTTATGCTAAGCACTTCCTTCATGCATTGCCATCAGCAAATTCTCCTAAAGTCAACCACCTCAATGTGGCCAAGCAGGCAAAGCCTAATTTAATGCCAAATAATTCTACCACAACTGCTCAAACTAACTCTGCTTCATCGCATGAGGATGCACCAGCTCAAATGGCACCAACACACACACACATGCCAACGACTCTAACCCTTCCACTTCACTACCATCTGTAGGAAGACATTCCAAACGTAAAAGGCGCTCAAACTCTTCTCGATGGTCAAAATCTGCAAAACTAAAGACAATACACCCAGTAAATAACGTTGATATTTCTCCGTCGGAGGACCATTTCTTGCCCATCTTAGAGATTTTCAACACACAATCCGCCCCAGTCTCAGAAGTGTTATCTAATTTCCAACACACTCACGCAGTGCTTATCAGCCCAAAGACGCTGTTCTCTCGTGAATACACACGGATACATTTACGAGTTTTCCAAGCACAAGACACCGATGTACTCTGTATGCCAGAAACTTGCCGCGTGAATGACATTTCCCTGATTTCAGCCATCAGCTCTACGTCAAAGAAAGGCCATACTTGCATTTCAATTGCCAATGACACTAACGCATCTCACAGTTGGTACAAACATTTGCAATTTCCAAGTATATCCTTCACGTATTAAAGTTATGGATGACAAATTCCCAACTTCTCAAGTTTGTGCCATAGTTTCCGATGTGCAAACAACACAGGAACTCATTCATGCATCTCAACTTAACCATATTGATTTCCCTGATGCACAAACAGACTTGCTTGCACTTTGCAACAAGTTCAGACATACCATTGCCACTGAAGGTGAACCCCTTGGAACCACTAATCTTATTCAGCATCATATACCCCTTCGTGAGAACTGAAAACCATGTTATATCCCCGCATACAAATTACCACACAACAAACGCATGCTTGTAGATAACCTTATTCAAAACATGATTGGCAAGCTATCATCAAACCATCCATTAGCGGATGAAATTTTCCACTCTTCATAGTGCCAAAACATGACGGGTCCTTCCGACCTGTAGTAGACTTCAGAGACTCAAATAAATTCACCATACCAGACCGACACCAAATTCCGATCCTTGAGGAGCTCCTCCACCCTGTCGATGAAAACAACGTAGTTTTCACGACCTTAGACCTTATGTCGGGATATTTCCAGATCCCCCTTGCCTCTGACAGCTTTTAGCACACCCACAGGACACTATCAATTCAAACAACTCACCATGGGTCTCGTATCAGCGCCTTCAATGTTCACACGAGTCATGCACAAGGTACTCGCAGGTCTCATTGGTCACTCTGTGTTCATGTACCTCGATGACGTAATCATAGCTTCCAAATCAATTAACGAACATCTACACATTCTGCACACTGTTCTGTCGCAACTAGAACAGGCAGGTCTCAAACTGAAGCTTGAGACGTGTTCTTTCCTTCAGAAAGAAATGCGCTTCCTAGGGCATTTCCTTAATTTACAAGGAATTTTAACTTCACAGGACAAGGTCAAGGCAGTCCCTACTTCTGTGGAACACCTACGTTCATTCCTTGGTTTGTCAGTTTTTTACAGACGTTACATTCAAGGTTACGCTAGTATAACAACACCTTTAACGTCACTACTTAAGACGGACACACCCTTCAATTGGACACCTGGCCAAGAGAAAGCCCTTAAGGATTCAAAGAAAGCCTGAACCATGGCACCTGTCCTTGCCTTCCCAAACCACAAGCATCCCTTTACAATCTACACTGATGCGTCCTATAAGGACTAGGCTCTGTTCTCATACAACAATACGACACAAAACTTAGACCAATTGCCTATGCGATCCGCACACTCAGCAGACACGAGCGTAATTACAGTCATAGACATAGAAGCCTTTGCAGTGATATACGCACTCAAACATTTAAAAGACATCATCCTCGGTTACGAAATACACATATACACAGACCATCAACCAATCTTACATCTATTCAAGGGGAAGAACCTTTCCGGGAACTTGCCCGCTGGTTCCTCACCATACAAGAGTTCATGCTTACCTTCCATTTTGTTCAGGGAAAAGCAAATGTAGTTGCAGGTGCTCTTAGTCGCCATATTGCGACCATCATTCAAAGCCTAATTTCAGTCAATGTTACTCAAGTGCTCATAGTCGCAGCGCAAATATCATCTCCTCTTTGGAAACGTGTCATATACTTACTCGAATCTGCAGACACATCTAACACAGACAACTTTCCTCCAGATATTGACAATTACACGCTAGTGGATGACATTCTTTACCATAAAATAACACTAACGAACGAACAGGAACCCAACAGATCAATGCTCCAAAAGGTAGTCCCTACAGATCTCATTCCAGAAGTCTTAAAAATTATACACGATTCACCTATTGCTGCACACCCTGGCAAGGAGAAATGCGTTACTCAGGCCAGATCGCACTATTTCTGGTTAACAATGAGGAAGGATATACACGCGTACATCGACGTTTGCCACTCTTACGCAAGTCACAAAGGTCATATTAGCAGTCATGTTCCAATTCTAACTTGCCCTACACGTTCTAAACCATTCGACACAGTCGCTATTGATCTCCTTAAGTTACCACTTACACGTACTG
>NC_134779.1:932500-940000 GCF_046742065.1 Oratosquilla oratoria
CACACACACACACACACACACACACACACACACACACACACACACACACACACACACACGCACGCACACACGCACACACACACACACACACACACACACACACACACACACACACACACACACACACACACACACACACACACACACACACACACACACACACACACACACACACACACACACACACACACACACGGCTCGTGGCGCAGTTGGTAGAGTTCTCGGCTACCGCTACGGCGGTCCGGTTCGAATTCCGCCCAGGGCAGAAATAATTTCAGTATCGCTGCGCTGCGAGTCATTACTCCAACTATCGTTTGCGGGAAGTTGGGTGTGTGTGTCCGTGTAAGGTCACGGCATTAGCCATAGATCGGTCATATATGAGCTCTGAGCTCTCTTCCGAGAGAAATAGTTGTCGATCACGACTCCAACACGTGATCTAAGACCATGGTGAATCAAACACATACACACACACACACACACGTAAGCACACACGAACACACCCATACAAACACAAGCACACACGCACGCACATATTTCACTTTTTTTTTTGTAGATTCTTTTTGTTGGTTTCCATTCGTGTCTCTCCTGATACTGATAGGATAGATTGAAATATAAAAAAGGAAAAAAAATCTGGGATAAAAATATCAAGCACAGAAAAGAGGACATGATTTGAAATAAGAGAATTAATACCACCTTTCCATTAGAACCCCAGATTACTTTTAAAGAAGGTAGTTTGTTGTCCACTCATAGAGCACAAAGATATATTGTAGCAAAGAAAACGAGTGAAAAAAAGAACAGATTGAAGCAAGTGTAGTATGGTTTATTTTGCACTTTCTTTTCCTTCGTGATAAGACTTAAATCATATGTGCTTCAAACTTGTAAAAGGTACAAATTATTATCAAGGCACAGAGGAGGATTATAAAACTCACATATATTGCTAAGTTTTATATTTGAAAAACAATAATTGTAATTAAATGTACATTTTTCTGCAGCATTTTGTTGGCTGCTAGAAGAGAATATTACTGAAATCCTCAGGTAGCATGCATGAAACACAGAAACACATATACTAGTATGTAGAATACATTTCATATATACAGATGCTCAGACCTTTTCTGGCAGCGCACACTGAATAAAAAGAACTGGAGACCAGTGACGAAGTAAATCCAGACACTCCGCTTTTAGGCCTAAATGCGCTGAATGAATAAGATGGCGACGTCGACCCTCATCTTAGCATAAATGGCTCTCACCTCGCAATTAATTCGTTTTTACGACCACAACTTTTATCATTCGTTTCTTCATTTCTTCCTTTCAGTTCTGGAAGTTTCCAAGAAACGTGTTTACTACTCATCTTGAAAAATGGATCTGAAATCGATCATTCTTTCCTTAAATCATTTGCTATGTTTTACGACCTTGGTTGTTTGTTTTAGTTTCCTTTAAGTGGTTTTATTCAGCCGAGGGAGAGCATCAATGAGATTCACTTGGTCCTTTCCCTTCGTTATAGGACTTAAGAAAATTATTCTAATTGTTGCTGGAGTATTTGATTAAATTGAGGGAAACCTTCCCTGCAGCAAAACGGCTAAAAGAAAGGTGTACATTGGGTGTGATGGTGTTAATGTATACTGCTTCAATTGTCTTCCTCATTTTCTTGGATGATCCTTTATTTAATATAGTTGTGTTGTTCCAGTTTAGAAGGTGGCCATGCTTATCCACATGCATTACTATGAAGTTAGATGGTCTGTGGGCTTTTACGTCATTTTTATGTTCATTTATCCGTTTATTAAGTCCACGACCATATTCTCCAAAATATGAAGAGGGACAGCTTTAGTAATGCATGTGGATAAGCATGGTCACCTTCCAGACTGGAAAAACACAACCATAAATAAAGGATCATCCAAGAAACTGAGAAAGACAATTGAAGCAGCATACATTAACACTAATAACAACATTAACCATAGAAAAGGCTTTATATGTCTAGCAAAAGCCACAAGCTTATTAATGATAAAAGAATACACAAATAA
This sequence comes from Oratosquilla oratoria, assembly GCF_046742065.1. NCBI lineage: Eukaryota > Metazoa > Arthropoda > Malacostraca > Stomatopoda > Squillidae > Oratosquilla > Oratosquilla oratoria. The sequence continues at coordinate 934,519 of NC_134779.1, forward strand.
AATAACAGGCTTTCCGAGACGTCCCATGAGACGACCCGTCTATGTATAAGATCCACTGTTATGTTTGAGTTCTTAGCTTTGTGATCAAGACCTGCGGGTCGAAACGTTAAATTATTAAAATTCTCCCATTACTTCTCGTCTGCTTCCTCTACCTTCAATCTTATATATATATATATATATATATATATATATATATATATACATATATATATATATATACATATACATACACACACATACATATATATATATATATATATATATATACATATATATATATATATATATATATATATATATGTGTGTGTGTGTGTGTGTGTGTGTGTGTGTGTGTGTGTGTGTGTGTGTGTGTGTGTGTGTGTGTGTGTGTGTGTGTATGTGTGTTTGTGTGTGTGTGTTTGTCTGTGTGTGTTTGTGTGTGTTTGTTTTTGTGTGTTTGTGTGTTTGTGTGTTCGTGTTTATGTGTGTGTGTTTTGTGTGTGTGTTGTGTGTGTGTGTTATGTGTGTGTGTGTGTGTTGTGTGTGTGTGTTTGTGTGTTTGTGTGTGTGTGTGTGTGTGTGTGTGTGTGTGTGTGTGTGTGTGTGTGTGTGTGTGTGTGTGTGTGTGTGTGTGAATGCGTGTGTGTGTGTGTGTGTATGTATTGTGAAGACTAGGGAGGAATAGCCAAGTTCATAAAACTCTGAGTATTACTAAAAAAAATGAAATTATAATTTTCCTTCATAAATAAACAAGATCGAGGTCGCCAAGCGAGCACAATAAGAATCCCATACATAGAAATGCACACAATATCAAATATTTTGCCAAAATTTAGTACAAATAGATAATAGAACAAGTCAATAAGTTCTGTAGAATACGAATGGCTAAAGTCGCCAGGACATACGTAAATATTCAAAGTCGAGAAAATATATCGACTTGCCAAAAGAATACAAAGTTCTACAAGACGTACGTAAGTATTCAAATTCGAGAAAATATATCGACTTGCCAAAAGAATACTAAATCCAAATAAAGAGGAAAATTTTAAGTATAAGACCAGCAATGTAAGAGGGGGGTATATAGAGGGGGACTCCGCGAAAGGACGGACCCTCGAAGACGGTTACGGAAGTCATATATCTACCTTCCCGGCGAGCCAACGACAGAGCTGCCAAATGTTACTTTGTCAATCTTAGTTGCAAGAAGAAACTTAATGTTTTTATGTTAATGCCTATACATCAATACATACATAAAAAAGGGCTGATATGCTATTGCCAAAATCTCCGATCCCACACATTTCTGTGAGTTCGCGCGCGCCGCGAGAAACAGGCTCACAAGTGATAAAATCATGTTCCCCACACTATTAGAGGGCGGATACGAAACCCAAGAAATTTACATTTTTTCAACATTACGTTGATCAGTTCCTAAGATTGACAAGACAGAACCAAAATATAATACATATACATAAATCCTTATACATTGAATGAATCACGGTGGCAAAGCAAAAGAAGAAATAAATACGTACATAAAGGTAGCAGTACTAATTTTGACACCTTCGTACGCCGGCATGGTGTTTGCAAGCGAAGGCGCTAGCAGAAGAAAAATCGTGGGAAAGCCGGCATATTTCGCATCTCGCCAATGTCTACATAAGTACACACGTGCACATGTATAATATATACGTAAATATTAAGTCTTGACGTTTGATGGGCCCACAGTCGTAACTATATGTATATATATATATATATATATATATATATATATGTGTGTGTGTGTGTGTGTGTGTATACACGCGCACACACACACATACACAACAACAACAAGAACAACAACACACACACAATACAATTGTAAAAAAAAAAAAAAAAAAAATTCTGGGGTATTGGTCACTCCGTTTTACCGCCATGTATTTAGCATTTTCCAGCACCCTTTAAAACCGATTTCAGCACCCCTGGTGTTACTAGCACCCCAGATTAAGAAACACTGACCTAGAAGATGAAGGAACAAAAGTCGCTGCAGTGTGTTTTGGCACTGATGGAATAATCCACAATATATTGAGATACGATCGCCCTTACATACAAAAAATTTGAGATACGGTGTGGTGATGCGCGATAATTTGAAACACCAGTGATAGGTGGCAGACTGTTCGCTCGGCTCCCGACAATTCCCGACGCTTCAGTTCGTGCGTTGTCTTCTCGTTTACATCTCCGCTGTTTGTTCGTCTTGTTTGTGCCTGTTTTGTTTATTATTATTTTGATGTTTGTGTATAACCATGGGTCCCAAAGGTAAGGGCAAGGATAGTGAAAAAAAAAAAATCTCGATGGAGGTAAAATATGAAACAATTGCAAATATGAGCGTGGTGTGCGGGTAAATGACTTAGCTAAAGAATATGAACGCAATGCATCAACTCTATTCACGATCATTAAGCAGAAAGATGCAATAAAGAGGGTGCAGCCTCCCAAAGGCGTCACCATTATTTCGAAGCTTAGAACAGACCTACATAATGAGATGGAGCGCCTACTTTTAATATGGATTAAGGAGAAGGAGTTAGCTGGTGACTCTGTTATGGAAAGAATAACTTCAGAAAAGGCTATTGCTATTTTCTAAGACCTTAAATGGGATGCAGCTAAGAAGGAGGGAGAACCATCGGAAGGTACTGTTGGTGGGGAATTTAAAAGCAGTCGTAAATTGTTTGAAAATTTTACAAAACGAACTGGCACCCACTTTATAATTAGGCATGGAAAAGCATCCAGTGCAGACGTTAAGGCAGCTGGAGACTTCATATAGACTTTTGAATCTATTGTAGTTCAAGAAGGATACATACCTCAGGAAGTTTTGAAAAAAAAAATGCAGTCGTAAATGGTTTGAAAATTTTCCAAAACGAACTGGCATCCACTCTATAATTAGGCATGGAGAAGCATCCAGTGTAGATGTTAAGGCAGCTGAAGACTTCATAAAGACTTTTGAATCTATTGTAGTTCAAGAGGGATACATACCTCAGCAAGTTTTGAAAAAAAAAATGCCTAGGCACACGTTTATCACCGCGGAAGAAAAGAGCCTACCCGGCCACAAGCCTATGAAAGATAGGCTTACTCTTGCTGTTTGCGCTAACGCTAGCGGCGACTGTAAAGTTAAGCCATGAATTGTGTACCACTTTGAAAATCTCAGGGCCTTCGAAGCTCATAAAGTTTTGAAAGACAAATTACAAGTTATGTGGCGAGCAAATAGTAAGGCATGGGTGACCCGTCAGTTTTTTTTATAGAGTGGATGAACTTAGTTTTTGGCCCTGTGGCCAAGAAATACTTAACGGAGAATGGTCTCTCACTTAAGTGTCTTTTTCCCTTTGGATAATGCTCCTGGTCATTCTCCAGGCCTTGAAGATGACATCTTAGATGAATTCAAATTAATAAACGTTGTGTATTTGTCCGCAAATACAACGTCTATTCTCCAGCCCATGGGCCAACAAGTCTAATTTTAAGAAACTATCCACGAAGCAGCTCTTCAAACGTTGCTTCGAAGTTAGCGAAAACACCAACGTAACATTACGTGCATTTTGGAAAGACCATTACAACGTCGTAATCTGTCTAAAACTAAGGTTACCAGGCGAACCTTGAACTCGGCTTGGGAAAAGCTATGGCCTGGTGTTGTTGCAAGGCAAGACTTTGAGGGATTCGAAAAGCCACCCAACCACCTATTGAGGAGGAGATCGTGTCCATTGGTCGTTCCATGGGGCTGGAGGTAGACGAGGCAAATGTTGCTGATCTGAAGGAGTTACAGATGACCCACTCGGAACTCAGTAGTGAGGAGGAGGTTGAGTAGGAGGTGCTAACTTCACGTGAAATTCGTGATATCCTTGCCAAGTGGCAGGAAGTGTCTGGTTTTGTAGAGAAAAAGCACCCTGAGAAACTGTCTTTAGGGAGAGCAACTACCTTATTTAATGATACGTGCCTTTTACACTTTCGCAACATGTTGAATAAGAGGCAGAAACAGACCACTCTTGATCGTTTTCTCTTAAAGCGACCACGCAGTGAAAGTAATGAAGGTAAGGCCAAAAGGGCTAGACGTGAAAGTGAAAGTGATGATAAGAAATTAAATTTAAAGCCCCCCTAAAAAAAAAAAAAAAAAAAAAAAATAGCCCCCCCCAAAAAAAGAAGAAAGAAATAATAATCATATAAAAAATCTTAGTTATTTTCATTTCATTTGTATTAATATGTGTGTGTGTTTGTAATGTTTAATTGTGTGTTTATCTTTACCCACTATACGTGTGTGTGCGTCGTGCGCTAGCTCTTATTGCCCTCTCTCCCTCCCTCCTCCTCCTTGCTCACATTCACTGCTATCACCTGTCTTCGTAGCATGATATGATAAATAACATTTATCATTGTTATGTATTAGTTTATCATTGTGTGTGTTATTACTAATGTATCTATCTATAAATTGTGCTTGTTTTGTGTAATTTAAGTTTGTGCGGCGTACGCTAGTTCTTGTCGCCCTCTCTCCCTCCCTCCTCTTCTTGGCTCACACCTTCATTCGCCGCTATCACCTGTCTCCGTGACATGATATGATAAATAAAATTCATTATTGTTATTTATTATTTTGTCATTATGTGTTATTACTCATGTATGTATCGATAAATTGTGCTTGTTTTGTGTAATTTAAGTTTGTTTTGGGGTAATTTCGTTTCACTGTAACGGACTAATTTTATTTCCATCAATTCAAATGAGAATAATTGTTTTGAGATACGATTTTTTTACATACGACGGCGGTAACGGAAGGAATTAATATCGCACCTCAAGGTATCACTGTAGTCATATAATCCTCTTGGGTAACAACTTTGGCCAAGTACGGTATCTTTTCATATTATTTCAGCTTTTAGTCATTCTGCACGGCGCAAGGATCTAAGACAGGATGCTCTCTCCCCACCCTAACTTCATTTTTGGCTTCTTACTTTCAGACATTGGTCATCATAGCTTATCACGCCAGACAGACAGCCATTCAAGTGTTCTTTGGTTAATTTTGACCAGGTCAATGTTGTCTAAATTGGTTGAAAGCGGGCACGAGCTTAGGACATGGTCAATGTTCTGTTCAGTTTCTCCGCACTCGCAGGATGGGTCGGTTTTGAGGCCCCATTTAACCAGATTGTCACCAGTTCTGGCGACTCTGGATCTTGCTCTATTTAGTGTGGACCATTTGCGTCTTGGTAGCAGTGCCCCATCTGAGAGCTCTTCACTGGGTCCTTGCACTGTACTATTAGGGAGAGTTGTGCTGTCAGACTCCTTCCACTGTTGTATTCTGTAATTGTGGGGCAACATACCAGGTGGTATCTCCTCCACGGTGGCAAAGCTCTTTCGCGACTTGAGTCTACTTGGGGGAGGCACATGTGAGTGTAGTGGATGCCTTGTGTCCGAGGTTTGTTTACCCTTTTCGACTTTTGCTAAAGCGCGTCGTCGAATATCTGGGGGTGCCCTCCATATATACTAATCCAAGCGGTCACTGTTCTCCTATATACAAATTCTT
>NC_134779.1:945000-950000 GCF_046742065.1 Oratosquilla oratoria
TAGGAGTCCTTTAATGCAGATACGAAAAGCTCTGAGAAAGAAACCTATTAGGACACCAGTTTTGACACGTCTGCTGTGTGCTAAAAAATAGTGGATAAAATCATCCCTATTGGTGGGCTTCCTGTATACTGAGAAACTTACCTGTTCAGAACCTCTATGTTTCAGTGTGTCTAGAAACAGTAACTTACAGTCTTTTTCAAGCTCAACTGTGAATTGAATTTCTTTATTCACAGCGTTGAGTCTTCTTAGCTTATTTTCTACATAAGAAGACTCAACGCTGTGAATAAAGACATTCAATTCAATCTTTACATGAAGTTCTCTGAGAGTATTCTTTCGACAATAAAAACCCCAGGTCTGATTTAGTTCAGATATGTTGATATTTCACTTTTTGGGATGAGAGTTGGGGTCCCTTCGATGCTTTTCTAGAAAAAGTTAATCAGTTAGCAACTAATATAAATTTCAAGATGGAATGGGAAAAATATGTCAACATTTCCCTTTTAGACACATTAATCATGAGGAATGGGAAAACACTTGTCTTTATTGTTTCAGAAAGAACACCCATTCAGGAAATTATCTTCAATTTTTTAGTCATCACCCAGATCATATTAAAAGGACCGTAGCTTCTGGCTTTTTTTTTTCGAGTTTTCAGGATATGTAGCCCCCAATATTCAGATCATGGGTTAATTTTCATCAGGTCTCAATTGGCAAAATTAGCTTACCTTCAATGGTTTCTCGATAAAGCCCTCAGCCAAGCCAAAACCATTTTTTTTAATCCCCCTTCCACAAAGCCAAATGTGTCACAAAATTCCCTTGTTATTCCCCTTTTGGAGTTCATTAGCCACTTGTCAAGATTTCTTCCCTAAGAAAAAGTAAATCTAATTTATAATTACCAGAACACTATTAATTATTATTTTTTTAATGTTCATCAGAAGTTGAAAGATCATATCCCAGGGGTTTACTCCCTTCCGTGTAAAGATTATAGTCTACTCTGTTAAAAAAAATACGCGGACTGTTTGAATTACGTGGCTCCAGTTGGTTCCAGGGAAATCCTTTTGGTGTCGCTAGGTTTGCACAGATCAGCTGATTACGACGCCATTTCCCGATTGCAGATATCTTTATTTGTGTATTAGCTACGCGGTTTTTAGTGAAGTGCAATTTTTTCGTTTGGCGGATTTCAGAATGAATGACATGAAGGAGCAACGACTTGCTGTGAAATTTTGTGTTAAACTTGGAAAATCTGCGACTGAAACTTTTGCTATGCTTAACACGGCTTACGATGATGTTGCTATGAAGCGTACGGCATGTTTCAAGTGGCATGAGCATTTTAAGGATGGTCGAGAGTCAATTGAAGATGATAAGCGTCCTGGACGTCTTTCCACCTCAACCGACGACCAACACGTCGACAAAATCAACACCCTGGTTCGGGCAAATCGACGTCTGACTGTCAGGGAGCTTGCTGAAGAGTGTGGGATATCAGTTGGATCTTGTTACGAGATTTTGACAAAAAGATTGAAGATACACCGCGTTGCTGCGAAATTTGTGTCACGCCTGATGACGGATGAACAAAAAGCCCATCGCGTTCAGGTTTGTCAGGAACTGCTTGATCGTTCAGAATAAGAAAACTTCTTGTCCAGGATCATAACAGGTGATGAACCGTGGGTTTATGGTTTTGACATTGAAACGAAGGTCCAATCGTCCCAGTGGAAGAGTGAAACATTCCCCAGACCCAAAAAAGCTCGCCAAGTTCGATTCAAGGTCAAGGTGATGCTGACAGTTTTCTTCAATGTTAAGGGTGTTGTTCACCACGAGTACCTCCTCGAAGGCTCCACAGGGAACCAGACTTACTACACTAAAGTTCTGAAACGTCTGAGGGACGCCATTTGTTGCAAAAGGCCAGAAATGTGGAGGAGTGACCTCTGGTTTTTCCATCACGACAACGCTCCAGCCCATTCAGCCATAAGAACTCGTGAGTTTTGGGCCAAACACTCAATCACTGTTCTTCCCCACCCCCCTACTCACCTGACCTTACTCCTTGCGATTTTTTCTTGTTCCCCAAACTCAAAAGACCCTTGAAAGGAAGAAGAGTTGAGACGATTCCCGAGATTAAGGCAAATGCGACGAAGGAACTGAAGGACATTACTAAAGAAGCGTACCAGGATTGTTTCAACAAGTGGAAACACCGTTGGGATAAGTGCGTGCGTTGGGGATGAGAGTACCTTGAAGGGGATTCAAATCTGTAACTTCTAAATAAAGTACATTTTGCTTTATAACGTCAGTCCGCGTAATTTTTAACGGACCTCGTACATCGGTAAGCCAAGAAGAGACCTAAGGACAAGGTTGAATGAGCACAAAACGTCAATTAGGTATGGTCAAGAGCAGTTTTCCAACAAGAACCTAAAGGTTTGGGTCTTTTAATATGCGTGGATGTTGTACAGATGAAGTAAAAGGGAAGAGACAGGCAGTATGTTTGAGAGAAGGAAGATAGTGAGTGAAACTAAATTGAAAAGGAGGGGCGAGTTTGAGTTTGGGAGTGTAGTTGGGAGGGCGTCAGGAGTGAAGAGAGGATGAGGGAGAGAGGAGATGGCCGTGTTTCAATACGTGAAAATCACCGGATAGACTGGAACAAATCTGAACGTATTTATAATTCTGGTTGTGGGTTCAGAAGGAAGATGATGGAATTCATTTTAATAGATTAACTTCCCATTATGAATATTTCAAAGGGTCAATGGACCCCAGACAATATCTCAGGATTGATCATTACAAAACAAATTGTTAACAGATATTCTTCCCCTCTCACTGACCCGAGCTCACGTCAACCTCAGGTCACCGGAGAGGGAGAATAGTGGTATTTACTACTCGAGTAGTTCCTTTTCTTTTGAAATAGTTTCTATTAAAAGATAGCATCCTCCTCCCACTTTATACTACTAAAGAGGATTGCAGTTAGCAGTCGAAATATACAGACTCCCGTATTTGGCACTTTCTTTTTTCCGACTGCGGTGTTAGTTATGATATATATGTGTATATGTATATATATGTGTATATATAGATATATATATATATATATATAATATATATAATGTGTGTGTGTGTGTGTGTGTGTGTGTGTGTGTGTGTGTGTATGTATGTGTGTGTATATATATGTATATATATATATGCGTGTGCGTGTGTGTGTATATGTATGTATGTGTGTGTGTATATGTGTATGTATATATATATATATATATATATATATATATATATATATCATGCTGCAACTGTCGCTCCATTATGCTGTCCCCAACTCTTGATACTGTCCTGTACCACTTCTTTGAATGTTCTTTTTTTTTTTTTTTTTTTTTTTTTTTACCGAACCCTGTGGTGGGGAAGAAGAATACTGCCACCGAATTCTCCCACTTGAATTGTAATAGGTGACAAACGCGGGACGGGGAGAGGACTAGACATCCTACTCTCTGTAACCCAAAGGGGATGTTCCTAAAAAAAAGATAATAAATAAATAGATAAATGATAATAAAGAAAAAAATAAAAGAGGGCCTGGGAGCAGTTTTCCAACAATAACCCAAAGGTTTGTGTCTTTTGATATGCGTGGATGTGGTACAGATGGAGTAAAAGGGAAGAGACAGGCAGTATGTTTAGGAGAAGGAAGACAGTGAGTGAAACTAAGTTGAAAAGGAGGGGCGAGTTTGAGTTTGGGAGTGTAGTTGGGAAGACGTCAGGAGTGAAGAGAGGATGAGGGAGAGAGGAGATGGCTATACTAGTAAATGAAAAGATAGGTAAACGTGTGGTGGAGTGGAAGGAGGTATCATCAATGTTAATGTGGATGAAGGTGAAGCTGGGAAGGGAGATGTGGGTTTTTGTAAGTGCATATGGGCCTGGAAGTGAGAAGAATGTAGAAGAAAGGGAGGCTTTTTGAATAGATTTAAATGACTGCATATAGGGTTAAGGGAGAAATGTCAATGTAGTGGTATTGGGAGTTTTTAATACTAGGGTAGGAAAGGAACCAATAGACGTAGTGGTTGGGAAGTGTGGAGTTCTAGGAAGAATTGTAGTGGGGAGATGAGGGTAGAGATGTTTCTAGAAAGAGAATTGATAGTAGCAAATACAGTATTAGGAAAAAAGTCAAGTATAAGTACACACTGGAGAGGGTGGTGGACGGAAGGGTGGCAGATAGGGCTTTAATGGACTATGTAGTGGTAACCAGGAAGAGAGTAGGAAGATTTTTGGATGTACATGTTCTGAGGGAAGATAGTGGGGAAATATCAGATAACTTTTTTGGTGGAGGGAAAGTTAAGAGTTGTGGATAGATAGAGAAGATAAGGAGGTGCTTAGAGTAAATTACTTAAATGAGAAAGAAAAGGTAAAGTAGTACAAAAAGCTGAGAGAGAAGTGAGAGGGAGTAAAGAATAGAATAGAACTAGAAGTGGAGGAGGAATGGGGATGGTTCAAGGAGGGAGTCACAAGATGTATAAAGTTGGTGTGTGGAACAAGAAGGACGGGAGGAAATAAAAGGAAGTATAGTGATTGGTGGGGTGGTGAAGCAAAGAATGTCGAAGAAGAGAAAAAACGAGCATTCACGGTTTGTTTACAAAACAGGACGAGAGAATCATATGAGTGGCACAAATACAAGAGAAGAGAAGTAAAGCACAAGATAAAGGGGGGTAAGAGTATGACAGAAAATTTTAAAAGTAACAAAAACGTGTTTTGGAGGGAAATTAAGAGAATAAGAGGAAGTGAATCAAGTAGAGAAGAAAAGGTGAAAGGTGCAGATGGAGAGATGATAGTAAAAGAAACGGCAGTAAGAGGAAGATGGGCAGAGTATTTTAGGAAGTAGTTAAATGTGAAGGAGGATAGGAAGGGAAAGGTAACTGCAGTGGGAAGCGCTAAGAAAATAACAGTGATGAATGAAGAAAAGGGAGGAGAAATAAGGAAAGATGAGGTAAAAACAATGATTAAAATGATGAAAGCATGTAAGGCACCTGGGTTGGATGGGTGTCATGTGGAGT
>NC_134779.1:972500-975000 GCF_046742065.1 Oratosquilla oratoria
GTTTCCTCCTATCCCGTATATCCGTAAAACCTCCCACAGTGACCTGTCTACCATGTCGTAAGCCTTTTCCAGATTCAAAAAAGCCCAAAAAACATCCTTCCCCTTTCCTATAGCTTTCTCACATATCTGTCTTACCACAAAAATCTGATCTACACAACGTCTACCCGTCCTAAATCCACGCAGTTCCTCACCAATTACTCCCTCTGTTCCTCTCCTAATCCTCTCAATCAAGATCCTCCCATAAGCCTTCCCAACTACACTTAACAAGCTAATCCCTCTGAAACTACAGCACTCACACTTGTCCCCCTTTCCCTCGTAAGGTGGAACTATACAGGCACTCCTCCAGTCCTCTGTCACTCTACCCTCTCTCCAGCAAACATTAAATAACCTAACCAGCCAGTCCACCATCTGTGTACCTCCTTTTTTTAGACATTTTGCATGGCATCCATCCAGACTTGCTTTCATCATCTTAACAACTGCCTTCACTTCATCCTTCCTTATTTCTCCTCCATTTTTCTCACTCATCACGTTCATTTTCCTAGCATTTCCCACTGCAACTATCTTTCCCTCCCTATCCTCCTTCACATTTAGCAACTCCCTAAAGTATTCTGCCCATCCTTCCCTTACTGCCTTCTCTTCCATTATCATCTCTCCATCTGTGCCTTTTACCTTTTCTTCTCTACTTGATTTACCTCCTCTTCCTCTCTTAATTTCTTTCCAAAATAATAATATTTTACACACTTCGTGTCTGACATTAATGAAACAAGTACGGTAAGTGAAACGCGTGATCTGACATCTGAGATATGCAACTCCTCTAACTCCCGAATACACTAGCAAGCAACTGCAGTACTTATAAATGAATGCAGCTGTATATTCATCCGATCAACTAGATCACTATTGTCGGGTTACTATTCACTTGTTAACGAAACTGCTCAATGTGGTAATCAGATTTGTTGTTGTCAATTTTTGTTTGTGTTCGATAAAATCGCTAATTTCAAAACTGTAGTGAAACAATCAACTGAATCTTGGCCCGTGATTAAATTACTGTTTGCCGAATGAGAAAGTTGCGCCAACGGATTTCACAAGACTTAATTACGTCTTTTTTTTTTTTTTTTTTTTAAGCACTTCCTTTTCCATCATCATAGCCATTGCTTTGGGTAGGATGCCATTGATTAGAGGTACACAATACGAAAGCCGAAAATAGATATATTATTGGTATGTGTTAATAGGGTGAATCGTAAAATAATATTAAGGAGTCGGCTCTGTACTTTACGGACTCCATCAGCACGGAGAATATCAGGCAAGTTCATTACCACGTACCACAAATAAATTAATAAGTGAATAGATAATAAACAAATAAATAAATAAATAGAAATAAATAAAATAATAGAATTAAGTTTTTGTGCAACTGTAATGAGACATTTGGCTTTTGCAGCGTCATTAGCACGTTTTTCTGTTTTTGGGTAATGGCGGTGATTCCCTGGCCTGATTCTGATTTGCAGAATTATTGTTGCGTGAGCACCGATAGTGTGTCGGCCAGCTGGGACGAAAGAGAGAGAACGGCGGTGGTGGTCGGCTTTAGCACGGGACTGGAAACCCCGTGGCCAGCTTCGGCAAACGAAAATGGAAACTACAGTTGCCTGCATTAACAATAAAATGGGCTCGTGGTGATGAGAATTGGAAGGAAAATTGGAGCATAGGAACCTGTTTTAGTAAGAAAACGGCTACCGAACTTAGCGGGGATCGTGAGAAATAGGAACAACTATAGTTCTTGGGTCCGATATGCTTCTTGGTTTCGGGGAAAAAAAAAAAAAAAAAAAATTATTAGTGTTTTGTATTGACCGAAGGTCAAACAATTTCTTGCGAGATCCTGATCATTTTCGCTTTTGGTTTTGTTACCAAACTAAAATTGCATTTTCATTTTACTCCTAACCTTACAGCGATGTTCCTCCATATAAAACATGACTGTTTAAATAACAATTGGCAGAATATATGAAGAAATAGATAAATTGAAGTCAAAAATAGCGGAGGAAACTCAATAATACAATTTTTTTTTTTTTACATGAAAAATAGGTGATCATGCTTTGAAAGATGATGGTAATAAAGACTCGTGAAGCTTTTGTATTTGTTCGATCTGACGGCTTATTTGATACTGAATCCAAAGACTGAATTCGAATTAATCCTGATATAATGAACCTTTCACACACACCATGGTTATTCGAGCAACACACTTATTGCTATATCGGATTTCTATTCCCTGCAGCCGAAGGAGAGAGTAATACCCTCCCTGAAAGAACGGTTATTGAACTCTATCCTTCTGCAGGATACTAAATGCGATGTCTAAATCGGTGAATTTAACATAAAACAACAATTTCACAATTTTTTCTATAAAAATGAGATGTGTCCATGGATGAGATATATCGAATAATTATATTGATACACATTATCTAATCCACTGTATGAATGATCTTGTGAACATTTGTATGTTTATATATATATA
>NC_134779.1:1010000-1015000 GCF_046742065.1 Oratosquilla oratoria
AGTCTTCTTGAATATCTAATTGGTTTTATTAATTGGTGATCATTTGCCATTCCGCACAGTTTTGTATCATCAGCAAACTTGGAGACAATAGATTTTAGTCCGTGGTCTATATGATTTATATATACTATGAATAGAAGTGGCCCAAGAACGGAACCTTGAGGAACTGCACTCGTAAAAAATTTCCATCTAGAAGTTTTTAAAACAACTCTGTTTTCGATCATTCATCCAATTACTAGTCCAACGTAATAGGCTACCACTTAATCCGTGTGAAGCTAATTTAGTAAGTAGTCGTCTTGAATATCTAATTGGTTTAAGTGATCATTTGCCATACCACACATTTTTGTATCATCAAGAAATTTGGAGACAATAGATTTTAGTCCGTGGTTTATATGACTTATATATACTATGAATAGAAGTGGCCCAAGAACGGAGCCTTGAGGAGCTCCACTCGTAACATTTTTTCATCTAGAAGTTTTTAAAACAACTCTGTTTTCTATCATTTATCCAATTACTAGTCCAACTTAATAGGCTACCACTTATTCCCTGTGAAGCCAATTCAGTAAATAGTCTTTCGTGGGGGGCGGTATCAAAAGCTTTTGCAAAGTCATATATTAAATCTATATTGTTTCCTTTGTCATAATTCGAGATGACTGTGTTGTAAAATTCGAGTAAGTTAGTCACGCAAGGACGTATCCGTCTGAAACCATGCTTGCTATCATTTATCAAAGAGTTACTTTCTAAATGATGTTCGATAGCATCTCTGATGATAGTTTCCATTATTTTTCCTACGATTGAAGTCAAACTTATAGGGCTTTAGTTATTTGGTTTCTTTTTGTCACCTTTCTTGAATATGGAAGTAACGTTAGCTAGCTTCTATTCTTTTGGGACATCTCCGGATATGATGGAATTCTTGAAAATAATCTCTAATGGAACAACAATCTCATTTTTCATTTCCTTTAAGATTCTTGGATGCCAACCGTCAAGCCTTGGTGTTTTATTAACTTTGAGTTTTTCTATACACCTTATAATTTTTTATTTTGTTATATTTACCGTAGTAAGTTCACCCTAGACTTTTCACAGGTTTCAGTTTGGATTTCACTTTGAGGTGTTTCGTTTACGAATACTGAGCTAAAATAGTTGTTTAAAATATCACACATTTTTTCATTTGAATACTGAAGTTGACCGTCAGTAGATAACAGTGGACCAATGTGATTCCTAATAACCTTTTTATCTCTATTGTAGCTAAAAAATTCTTTGGAATTTTCTTTGGATTTATCAGCGATATTTATTTCATATTATCGCATTCGTTTTTTTATTTCATTTTTTAAATCTCTCGGTATTAATTCATAACTTTGATAGTCATTAGATGCACCCGAGCACTTGTATTTATTATAAGCCTATCTCTTTTTAGCAATACTTTTTTCAGTTTCTTTGTCGAGTCACTTTGGGCGAGCCTGATTTGGGGGACGTCTGTCCTTTAAATGAAATGTAAGTATGAATCATCTTAGTAAGCGTATTTTGAAATATTTTCTACATCTGATCTACAGGTCTTTCGTTTAATTTTGCCTCCCAATCTGTAAACTAAAGCTCCTGACGTAGTCCTATGAACTGAGCTTGACTAAAATCGGGTATTTTAGAAACACAAGTCTCTATTCTAAAATTCTTTAGTAGTTTGAATCTAGCTAAGTTGTGATCGCTATTTGCAATAGTTTCACCGACTTCTACATCAATTATAATGCTTTCGCTGGTAGTGATCAATAGATCGAACAAGTTTCCATGTCTTGTGGGCTCTTTTACATGCTGAACTAAGTAATTGTCATCGAGAAAATTTATCAAGCAACTACCTATATGTCCATGTTGTAGGGTCATCCAATCAATGTCAGTAAAATTGAAATCGCCCATTATCAATGATTCTCGGTTGCAGAAACTAGACAGTTCTTGAAACAACAGTTTGCTGTCAAATATATTACACCTACATTAATTTTTTGTCCATTTGTTTGGGTTAATTCTACCTACAAACTATCATATAAATCCTGTTTCACTTTCTCTAAAACACCCTCACCTTTCTTGTGGTTTCTATCTTGATGAAAGTGTTCAAATCCCGCAATATTAAATTCAGCTTCAAACTCTCCACCATTTAACCATGTCTCGGTTATTCCTATCATATTGAAACTCTTGATTATTTCTTTTTGACACATTTTGAGTTTCAATATCATGCCTTACATTATAATTTTGTTCTTTATTGACACCTAAAATGATATCTTTTCCTACACTGGCATATTGTTCTACATTATTGCTATATTCTACTCTGTTTTTCTCAGAACACTCTATTTCCCCTTCCCTTTGAACTTCTACCCAAAAAAGTTAGTTCATTACAAACTCCCACAATGAAGTTTGTAAGAACATCTTTGCCTCTGCGGGTAAAGTGGATCCCATCAGAAGCGTAAAGGTCATCACACCAGGAAAAGAGATACGAAGGATCAAGGAAGCGGTATCCTAGTTGCGTGCACAATCGTGATATCCTCTCATTGATCCCTATGGCTCTACTGTTCCAACACGAGCCTGTGTAGATTCTCGGGAGGATCCCACAGACTACGTGACGGCTCCCACATTCCTTCATCTCCTTCTAATTCCGAACAAGTTCCTCTGATCTCACCCTACCCACATCGTTACTTCCCGCATGAACAATCGTAACCGTGTTCGTCCGTCTTTGCTCCCTGATCGTCTGGGTACAATCAGCGATCCCGCGGCCCGGTTGACATACAAGCTTGTAACGTAGTTTAGTCTTCCGCTGCAGGATGTCGTTATAGCCTAGCACTATGGAGTCCCCCACCACCAAGAACTCCTGATTTTCAGCCACCTCATCCTCCAGCAGAGCAAAACGAGTGGCAAGAGCTAGCGGTTGCTCCACAGGGCACCCTGCTTACCGAACGCGCGCTCGACAAACGGGACCCCACGGAACGCCACTCGCTCACGCCAGTGGCAAAAGGAGAAGTGGAACGCTCTTTGGGTTGTGGGAAGAATACACTCTTCTCACAGAGCGCACTCCTGAGAAGACGAATTTCCTCGTCACACATCCTGAGACGGTCCTCCAGGTTCACACAACCTTCACAAGCCATTTCGCTCCTCCTTCAGCAATACAAACGGCAAAGAGAAAATATAAATCAATAAAAGAAACAAAAACGGTCGCTAAATAAACTAAATACGCAAAGCTTACTCTATTTACCTTATACTATTACTCCTACCTTTGGAGTACAGTAACAGAATACTGTTTTGATTCTAAATTAATAGAGCACTAGACTTTATCTTATATCTGTAACTGTACAGCGCTATACGTATACAATTACAAGAACATAACACAATCACTTGTCACTATTCTCAGATATAAACTTCACAGGTATTTGCTAGGTGGCGTTTCTGCAGAAAACCATATCGACTTCTCACCGTGCGCCGTCCACGACACTAAGTCGTGCTCTCAAATAACTCCTGGTGTCTATAGACGGTTCACACGTCCCGACCATGACCACTTGTGAAAACATCCATATACACTAATAGTTATGTGAGATTACGACTTCGTGTCATGGAGGGCCCACGGCGAAAAGTCATTCCGTGTGAAACGAGTCCAACGCTATTACGTAAAATAAACACCACTCTGTTAACAAAACTTTTTGATAAACGCTTTCTTTCCTGATTTCCCATTGAGAACATTTAATCTCATCGATTTCATATGAAAACCAATCCCACTGCACCATTAACCCCCCTCTATATTATTTCATTCCTCTCATGGAGTTGAGAAGGAAATCCTCGTTGCACTAGAAGTCGAGATGTTAAGAGTTCCACATGAACTTGCAAGACAAAATCGATTGGTAAAGGGGAACGATCCGTAGCCCCTCTGTCGTCAGTCTCGTATATCTACGAGTAATCATGAACTTGTTTTCTGAAATGCTATTTCTCTGAGAGGATACATGTCCTCTGCCTGCAATAAAGGTTAAATGTGAATTTATTAATCCAACCAGTGAGCAGTTCTTGTTTGCTTGCGACAGTCTTCTGGTTTATCCAAAGAGCATTTAAGTATTGTATGTTGGTACGTGTTTATGCCTCTGCATTGATATAGTTGTTATTTCCTAGTTCTTTGGATGTAATTATTTTAGAGCTAGAATGCAGGTTTGTCTGTTGTTCAGACCGTATATACATTCGTATCTTTATGTTAACGGCGAAAATATTATTTTAGACTTATGTATTGATAAGTGTACGTACTTGCTATATGCAGTGAATTCTATGAAAGTGGCTTGTGACGGGATATGCTGGTATATGAAGATACATTACATTCATATATATTTGCAGATATAAAAATATACAGAAAAATAGATGGTACAAACAAACTATAATGTCCATTATAAGAAAGAAGAGAGAAAAATGATGAAGGCAAGAGATAAGAACAAGAGAAGGAATAGAGAAGAAAGCAAGGGGTAACTGGAAACATACAAAATGGGAGGAATGAAGGCAGAGGGAAAACTACGAGCAAAGGGAAGCATCATTTGAATGGGGATGAGAGCGAGGGAGGAGGGACGGTAGGAAGAGTAGGAGGAGGAGGAAGTGGAGGTGAAGGAGAGGGAAGTGGAGGCGCAGAAGTTAAAGCGAAGGAACAAGCGCCAAGTAAAACAAATAATAACGAAAGCAACAATGGAACTCACATCGATTTTTCTTGCTTTCAGGTGAGCCTTGGAGGCGACGGCAGCAGAAGCAACGCTGGCACTCAGCAACAGCGGTAGCAGATAAAGAGAACCAGAAGAAATAGAATAACAGGTCTTTAAGGGCAACTAGAAAAGTTGAAATTGTCGTAGTGGTTAAAAATAGCAATTGTTGTTGTAGAAGCTATTGCAAAATATTCTATACCATAATATAATGAAGAAAGCTTTACTTCATGTTTGGAAATATTATCAACTTATCAGTTTCTAATAGCTCCTCATATGAGGTATTGGAATCATGATTTGAATGTA
>NC_134779.1:1025000-1027500 GCF_046742065.1 Oratosquilla oratoria
TACACACATACACACACACACATGCATATACATATATATATATATATGTATATATATACAGATACATAATATATAAATACACACACACATTATATATATATATATAAAATATATATGTATATATATATATTATATTATATATGTATATATACAGTATATATACATATATATATATATATATATGCATATATATATATAAATATACATATATATATATACATATATATATTATATATATATATATATATATATGTATATACATGTATGTATATGTATATATATATTTGCAAGTGCAAGTGTGTGTATGTGATTGCGCATGTGAATGTGTGATTCACCACGGTCTTGGATCGTGTGCTGGATTCGTATTATAGGCAATCATTACCTCCCGCCCCAGATGGGAACTCAGAGTTCATATATCGTCCGATCTATGGGAAATGCTGTAACCTTTCCCACTAGAGTTGGAGTGCCGGCTCGTATTGCAGCGATGCTGATTTTACAGTCATGGGCGAGACTATCTCGGATTGCTGAATTAGCGGTCGATCGCAATACCATCTCACGGTCGGTGTTTGTGTGTGTGTGTGAGTGTGTGCGCGCGCGCGTGTGTGTGTGTGTCTGTGGACGTCGGTGTTGCGTGCGCGCGCCTTTGTGTGTATTTGTGTATGTATATTAGTATATTCTGTTATACACATTTCAAATAGGAGTGATCTCATTTCTCGCCTACTACTTACTGAAGGGGTTTGTAATTTCACTGATAGACATCATATACGCTAGCACTCTCCTGCAGAATTATTTTTTTTTCAATCAAATAATGCCATGTTTATTTCTATGGCACATATTCGGAAGCGAAAAAGTTACATCCTATATAGATTCAGCACGACTGCCAAAAGACTTCCTGACTCAGCTCAGTGGCATTGTCTTGGCAGCTAAAGGGATTAACATAAACAATTATATTGAAACCGGTCAGTATATCTATCAGTTTAATTACTTTTTTTCTTGTAAGTTTTGATCCACAAGCCAAAATAGGCTCTACGAATGCTTCTTAGTATACATTGCTTTCTAGTCTCGAGGTGGAATTAATCACGTCACGTGATGTAGACCTGCAGGGTGTGTCATACATAAGTTAGATGTAGACAGGAAAATAAAAGAGCAACTATAGCGATTTTTTAAAATCTTTAGCGTTTTCTAATCAAACTCCATTTGAAATCATGTTATGCCTAATTATTACACTGTGTCAAATCCAACGAGGTTGCTGTAGACACGTCTTCCTACGCAAGCAGGTCCTTGTAAAAGTATGGAAATGAATAATAGTAAAAGATATTGTGACTAGTATACTGTAATTGTAATTTTCATTCTCTATTACCATTAGCAGTAGGGACACTAAAAACAGCTGTAGAGAAAACCTGTTAAAGCAGCTGGACTACTAAAAAGGGTCGTTCGTGGAGGTACAAGCTGCAGGAGCCATAAACGCAGCAACTGCAAGCACAAGAGGCAACCACTCTACCCACCACCAAGTACACCGATATCACTTACATTATTACTTCCAATATGATGAGTTACATGTTAAACTCTTTCAACTTAATGGTATGATTTAATCCAGTGGGTCTCAACAGGCATTGGCACCACCAACGTTACCTCGAATGTGATGACTTACACGTTAAACTTTCAACTTAATGGTATGATTTAATGTTGAGGATCTCAACATAGACTCCATGGAGTTCTAAGAGCTCCACAAGTGCTCACTAACTGAAAACTAGTGATGATTAGTGGTTCCCAGACAATTATATGCAGGGTTGAACACTCCAGGAGATTAATAAACAGAAGTGAAAAACAGGTAACTTTATTTCTGGTTAGGACAAACGATTTTAGGTTAGTGAGGGATATACAGACCACCGACCTTAGTGGCATATTCAAGGAGTGAAACTTCATTTAGTACGACGGAATTGTCTTATCTACGTGAAGTTGCCTGTATTTAACAGGGTTACTGTGGTGGTGATACAACTTTCACCACCACAGTAACCCTCATTTACAAGGTGACATCAGTGACTCACTCCATCATTGACACCACTGCCACTGAGAACGCAACCATTGGCACCTGCGGCATTTACATCCTCCTCATTACGACACAGATACCTTCACTGGCATAACGACGACAATTCAAAACGCTCATAGTCATGGTCCCAACTTTGTCTCAGACAACCACTGAAACAAAACTGTTGTTGGGTGGTGAATTGTCATGAGTAGATTGTACAGCTCCGGTGCGAAGAACCCTCCAGGCAAATTCCAATGTTGCTAGTTGCCGCCGTTCAGGAGATTATGTGGGTGGAGGCGCGCGGGAGCAAGCCGAAACTAGAAACAAAAGAAAAAGAATGGGCTCTAACGGAGAGAAGTATTTTTGAAAATAGAGGCGTTTTCACCGTGGTATCTTATTGGTGCTGAGGACACTAAAATATATTTAGGGGATTGGTTGGTGTAAGAAAATGTGTTTTTGATTTTGAAAATA
>NC_134779.1:1032500-1035000 GCF_046742065.1 Oratosquilla oratoria
GCAAGAAGAGGAAGAAGAAGAATAGGTAGAAGAAGATGATGAAGAAAAAGAAAAAGAAGAAGAAAAACGACAAGAAGAAGAAGAAGAAAGAAGAAGAAGAAGAAGAAGAAGAAAAAGAAGAAGAAGAAGAAGAAGAAGAAGAAGAAGGAAAATAATAATAATAATAATAATAAGAAGAAGAAGAAGAAGAAGAAGAGGAGGAGGAGGAGGAGGAGGAAGGGCAGGAGGAAGAAGAAGAAGAAATGATGAAGGAGGAGGAGGAAGGAGGACACGAAGAAGAAAGAAGACGACGACAAAGAAGATGAATATGGAATAGATAATGATGATTATAATAACAATATTATTATAATGAAAATTACAATAAAGAAAATAGTGATGATGATAATGATGCTGATAATAATAGTAACAATAACAGTAATAGTAATAACAATAATAATAGTACATATACCAAAGGATTTTTTCCCCTTACACGGGAGGTAGCCAAGAGACAAAGGCATAGAAACCATTCCCACCCATTCCATACACTACATACTCCACTCCCCTCTATCCTCTTCCCTCCCTCTTATCTTGGCACCTCCTAGATGATGTGTCATCCCTGCATCTTGTCCACTGCTCTGGGTCAGAAACAGTGTCGCAAGACACAGCACATCCACAGCAATGCTGCTTCATTAATTCGGCGACCCCCCCCCCTCTCCGTCCCCTCATACAGAAAAGGAGAAGATGGGGAGAAATCCCTTCGGGGTGCATTAATTTATTTCTCATACATACTCCCTCACCCACCATCCCCCCCACACTCCCTCATGCATCAAAGCATGATCCATACACAACCCTTCTCCATACACCCCTATCTTCTGTCTTCTCCCGTCCTTCCTCAACAGACATTCCCCTCATTCCCAATACCCCTTTTATCCTATCCATCCATCTCATTCTAGGACACCCCCTCATGTTAAATTCTTCCACATCTGCCTTCCACACCTCTTTTACTAATCTTTCGTCACTCTTTGTGTCCAAACCATCCTAATACTCTTTCATCAACCCTATCTCCCAACTCCCTTTCCACCCCTGTTCTCCTCCTCACCTCCTCATTTCTCACTCTATCTACCCTAGTAACCCCTATCATACTTCTCAGGCATTTCATCTCAAACACATTAAAACTCCTCTCGTTTCCTCTTGTTCTATGTTTCTGCCCCGTACAGAGCTGTCGGCACAATCACTTATTCATACAACCTCCTCTTAGCATCCATTCCCAAATACCTATTTCTCATTCCACTTTTTAATCCCCCAAGACATTTATTCGTTTCCCTCAATCTACATTCTGCCTCCACCACCACTCCTCCCTTTCCTGCCACATTCGCACCCAAGTATATAAAACTATCCATTTCCTCCAATCTCTCTCTCTTATTATTCACTTCCAGTCCACTGCCACTCTCTCCCCCTTGTACATCTCATCACCTTACTTTTACCCACATTTGTCTTCAGCTTCCTTCTTTCACACACCTTCTCAAACTCTGTCACTAACTTCCTCAATCCCTCCTCTCACTTATCTCACATTTTTCTCCATTTTCTTTAACCATCTTCAATCCCCGACCCACTACCCTTGCATTCACCTCTCGCACCACCCCATCCATGTATAAATTGAACAACCAGGGCGACATAACATATCCCTGACGAAATCCCACCTTTACCTCAAACCACTCACTCTCTCCATTTCTAATCCTAACACAAGCTCTACTACTCTCATAAAAAATGTTGACTGCTCTTAACAGCTTTCCTTCTATCTCATATATCTGCAAAACCTCCCACGGTGCATTCCTGTTTACCCTGTCCTAAGCCTTTTCCAGATCCATAAAAACCCAAAAAACATCCTTACCTTTTCCTATAGCTTTCTCACATATCTGTCTTATCACAAAAATCTGATATACACAACCCCTTCTTGTCCTAAACCCACATTGTTCCTCACCAATTACTCCCTCTGTTTCTCTCCTAATCCTCCCAATCAAGAACCTCCCATAAGCCTTCCTAACTACACTTATGAAGCTGATCCCCCTTTCCCTTGTAAAGTAGAATTATACAGGCAATCCTCCAGTCCTCTGGCACTCTACCCTCTCTTAAACAAATATTAAATAACCTCACCAGCCAGTCCACCATAACTGTACCTCCTTTCTTCAGACACTTTGCATGGCATCCATCCAAGCCAGGTGTCTTACCTGCTTTCATCATCTTAACAGCTGCCTTCACTTCATCTTTCTTTATTTCTCCTCCATTTTCCTCACTCGTCACTCTCATTTTCTTAGCGCTTCCTACTGCAACTTCCTTTCCCTCCCTTTCATCCTCCACATTTAGCAACTCTATAAAATACTCTGCCTTCCTTCCTCTCGCTGCCTTCTCTTCCATTATCATCTCTCCATCTGCACCTTTTACCTTTTCTTCTCTACTTGATTCGCCTCCTCTTCCTCTCTTAATTTCTTTCCAAAACATTTTTTATTGTTTTCAAAATTTT
>NC_134779.1:1040000-1042500 GCF_046742065.1 Oratosquilla oratoria
AAATATAAGAAAAATCATGAGAATAAGAAACAAGTTGAAGAAGAAGAGGGAATGGAAGGAGAGGACGAGAAAAGAAGGAAGAGGAGGATGAGGAAGAGAAAGAAGAGTAAGAGGCGAAGGAAGCGTAGTACCATATTTTGTATAAGAGGATGTGCGCTGTAGAATGTATAATCAGTGTAGGGAGGAGGGTGTGGTAGAGAATTTATATATCGGAGTGGGGGAGATAGGTTGGAGAGAAAAGTATATGTATGAGAAGGTCTTTGTTTGATGGTTGCAATGAGAGAAGCAATAGGGAGAAAGGAAGAACGATTGGAGGATGATATGTTAAGATCAACAAACGTTTGTGGAATTAAAATAGACCAAAAGGTCTCCTGTTGGCATGCTCCTCCTTTGTAAACAGAAAGAAGGAATATGGCTAAAATGAAGAACAAGGATAAAAAGATAAACACGAGAACTGGGAAGAGAAAGAGTAGAAAAGAAAGTTAGATATTAGATCATTATTAGTTAGACTATAAAAGAGAGGTAGAGAAGAAACGGGAGAGCAGTGAAATCATAGAAAAGAATGGGAACAATTAATCCCCTTTAACAAGGTAACTGAGTTAACGTAGCTGAAGGAGGTTGATTCTGACTCGAAGGAGATTTCGATCGATCAGGAACCACATCAGGGCAGAGTTCCATCCCCTTTGGTTGCATAAGTTTGCTTCCTCTAAACCGAAACAATATTCATAAGGTGCGTTGGCGTACTGACGGGGCCACAAGAAACTAAAGATTCTTGGTAAAGGAGTAGTGGGGACATCAGGTGCGGATAACAAATGGAAGGTCAAAATATTGAAGATGATTTGTTTTATTAGTGTTCCATGCTGATTATATTGTTATAGTCTCAGAGTGAATCACACTTCGAATAATCCCAAAGCAAGTGAACCAGCTCATATTGTCTTTTGACTTGAAATTAACCAGAATAGATAGCCCAGGGTCTCAAATTTAATCCCTTGAACATGTTGACACACTCTATTGATTCTGTTCTAGCTAAGTTTAGCTGAGATTGATTTCGCCCCAAATTGAACTCACTTATTCAAGACTCCTTCCGGGTTGTAGTTCACCCAACAGCTGAATAAAATAGCATGTTCTTAGTTAGAATAACATTACTGCTCGTGAAGGAAAAATTAAAATAGATCAAGGAGACGAATAAATTAAAGGAAGAGTGCAAGGAGGAAGAAATGGCGAAGGACAAAAAGTAGGAGGAAAAGATATATGGTTGTTACTTTGGAAAGAAAAAGTGAACGAAAACAAATGAAGAGGATCAGTAACTATATGGAAATAAAAATGTAATTGAAAGTTAAATGAAAATTAGAAATATCTAATGTATGAAATTCCATATTGAAGGAAATAACATTCTTTTTAAACAGAAGCGAGTGCGAGAATTCGTATAGGGGATAGAAAATAAGGGAAGAAGGAAATAGTGTGAGAATCGAAGAAAGGAATAAGAAAAGGAGAGTGTACAGGAAATGAAGATCTTCGAATGAGACAGTTGCAACAAGGAGAAAACTGAATACTGGATATTGGCTGCTAAAATGGTAACCAAAGACAAGACAATCAGGTATAAAACATGTGCTACCCAATAAATAAAGAGAAAAATAAATAAATAGATGAATAAATAAATAGATGAATAAATAAATAGATAAATAAATATAATAAAAGAAATGAATAACAATGAAATAAAATTTAATAAATAAATGAAAAAGAGAGTATGGGCGTAAATAAGTATAAATTCGAATTCCTTTCTCTTGTAACCGTCACTGAGATCGATGTCGTTTCAAACGTTTCTGTGTGTTGTACCTGGGGATCCTGTGGAGGTTGTGGGCACAGAGCTAAAACGGAGGGTGAAGGAGAGGGGGGGGGGAAGAGGGGACAGGAAGATGAAGAGGTAAAATGGGGAGGGAGAGGGTAAGGGGAAGAGAGAGTGGGAGAAATAGGGAAAGAGCGAGAGAGAGGAGATAAAGGCGAGGAAAAAGGAGAGGGAGAGTTAAAGAAAAGGAGAAAAGCTGTCTCAAGTATAACATGGCCACATGCAGTAAGAGGAACTTGAAGTAATATAAAAAGAAAAATATAAACATTCCAGTTTGTGTTATCGGAATGTGACAAAGCAAATGCACAGAGAAGGAGAAAGGGGGTAATGTGAAGGATGAGAATTGAGAAGTTAGAGGAAAAGACATAAGAAAAGTGAAAAAAAAAAGAATGGTGGTGGGGAGTATGTGGGTTATAGCTATGGTGCTGTTCATGAGGTGAAAGAGCCATATGGAGAATAATGCTGCGTGAGTAAGGAGTGAAGAGAAAAGAATAAAAAATTGCACCAGCACAAATTGGCAAAGGAAACATGACGAATAGAAATAATGAAAGAAACTACAAAATATAAAAAAAGGTAAATGGGAAGATGAGGAGAGAAAAATCGAAAGAACACTTGAAAGTTGAACACATAGATTATGAAAAAATATAGGATGGG
>NC_134779.1:1047500-1050000 GCF_046742065.1 Oratosquilla oratoria
ATGGCATCCATCCAGACCAGGTGCCTTACCTGCTTTCATCATCTTAACTGCTGCCTTCACTTCATCCTTCCTTATTTCTCCTCCATTCTCCTCACTCATCATTCTCATTTTCTTAGCATTTCCCACTGCAGCTATCTTTCCCTCCCTATCCTCCTTCACATTTAGCAACTCCCTAAAATATTCTGCCCATCTTCCCCTTACTGCCTTCTCTTCCATTATCATCTCTCCATCTGAACCTTTTACCTTTTCTTCTCTACTTGATTCGCCTCCTCTTCCTCTCTTAATTTCTTCCAAAACATCTTTATGTTACTTTCAAAAGTTTCTGTCATACTCTTACCCCATTTTACATCTGCTCTCCTCTTTGCCTCCTTTACCTTTTTCTTTACTTCTTTTTTCTTTTCTTTGTACGTCTCATATGACTCCCTCGTCCTATTTTGTAACCAATCTGTGAAAGATCGCTTCTTCTCTTCTACAACCTTCTTCATTTCCTCATCCCACCATTCACTACCCTTCCTTCTATTTCCTCCTGACCTTCTTGTTCCACACACCATCTTTGCACACTTTGTGACTCCCTCCTTGAACCATCCCCATTCCTCCTCCACACCTACTTCTACTCTATCCTTCACTCCCTCCCACTCCTCCTTCAGCTTCTTCTTGTACTCCTCCCCAACTACACTTAGGCCAGCTTGATAAAAACGAGGGAGCATTTTGATATTAAAAATAAAATGAGAGATTTTAAGTCTGGCGATGAGGTCTTACTTTATTAGCCCTTTCCAGGAGCTTCCCTCTCAAAATAAATTTCAAATTCCATATACTATGTCACATAGATTAAATAAGTTAAATTATGTTGTACATACGCCAGACAGCCGTAAAGACTCAAAATGAGTGCACGTAAATTTTATGAAATTATACCGCCAAAGGGAGCCTGCTGATGAATAACGGAGGCCTTTATCTTTAATTTTACATGCTACTCATCTTCATCCAATCCTTAACATGCCACATCCACAATCAACTGCCCCTAATTCTATCTTACGTAAAAATATTGAAACCTTATTCTCACATCTACCTTTATCACACCACGATGACATCAAGCAACTCTTCACCAAATAACAAATGGTATGTAGAGAGCACTCTGGTCTCTGTACCATTGCCGAGCACAATATAGTGCTCAAATCTAATTCTCTTCCTATTCGCCATAGTCCACACAAGTTGCCCCCTCACAAACTGCAGATTTTTCGAGCAGAGGTCAACTATCTACTAGAGACGGAACTAGCTGTCCCCATGAAGGTCACCCTGTCTGCTCGTACCTAAGGAGAATGGGGAGTGGGGGCTCTGCAGGGACTACCGTCGCCTCAACGACGTTACAGTGAAGGATAGCTATTCACATTCCCTCATCGACACCTTACTGGACCATATAGGCCAAGCCGCCTATATCACTGAGATAGATCTCTTCAAAGGCTATCACTAAGATATCTCTTCAAGGGCTATCACCAAATTCCCCTATCTCCAAAAGCTCAAACTATTTCTTACTTTATAACCCCTTTTGGCCTTTATAGTTATACCGTACTTCCCTTCGGGCTATGTAATGTCCCTGCTACCTTTCAAAGGACCTTTAATATAATCATCTCTGAATTACCTAACACCCACGCGTACTTAGATGATCTCATTATTTTAGCAGATACCTGGTCAGACCACTTGAGCAAGTTAGACGCCCTCTGTGGTCCCATAGCAACGAACAGGTTCGTCATCATCTTGGCGAAATCCACGTTCGAGAACGCTACAGCACCGTACCTTAGGTACGTCGTGGGGAATGGATGATGTAGTCCCAAACAAGCCAATTTGGACGTCATCCTGAGATTTCTTGCTCCCTAGAACCACAAATCCCTTCAACAGTTCCTGGGAATGGTGGGATATTACCGCTGGTTTTGCAGGAACTTCTCGTCTGTGGCTGCCCCCTTTACTGCTCTCACCGACCCTAAAGAGAAGTTCGTCTGGACCACCAGACACCGGACATCCTTCGAAACACTAAAACTATTCCTAATCAACAAGCCAGTGCTAAAAAGCCCCGACCCTTTGTACTACAAGTTGATGCATCTGGAGACGGAATAGGAGCTGCTCTCCTGCAAACCGGAGCAGACGGAAAAAAATTACACCCCGTCTGCTACTACTCCGCGAAGCGTTTCCCTCACCACCACCGCGTCTATTTAACGGTAGAAAAAGAAGCCCTGGCAATGGTTTCGGCCTTCTCCCACTTTGAGCTCTATCTTAGTGCTCTCGTGGCTGAGACCTTAGTTTTCACCGACCACAACCCCTTGGTATACGCCGAGAGAGCCCGTCTCTGCATCAACGTATCCTCCGCTGGGCCTTGGGTTTCCAATCGCCCTCTCGTGTAAACCACATACGAGAAGATAATCTACTTGCCGATACCTTGTCAAGAGGAACAGACATTTCCTCCTCCCGTGTCGTTCCAACTACCTGTCCAGCACGCTCCCTATACGCT
>NC_134779.1:1057500-1060000 GCF_046742065.1 Oratosquilla oratoria
TACATTACATTACATTAAATACCACTGTTTTAGTACAACTGCCCTACCTCCATTTAGATTACATTGAATAAACTTAAAAAAAAAAAAATCATATGCCAAGCGATTTTGTTCAGCTTCCCTTTGTCCAGAGTCAACAGCTTCCTCTTCAAAATCACTTACCCAGGACAAGAAGCATCGGTCATTTCTGCTGAGGACACTTTTGATTAATATCCAACAGATACAGTTTACTTCCACATGGCAGCCAGCACACAGAGGGCAAAAATAACAGTCTTGCTAAATGCTCTCCGGCTCCGACCACCACATCTCATAAAATGTATATATTAGGTCCATTTACGTGCCACGCATCAACTGGCAATCCGAGATACGGCGGAATTATGATGGAAAGGCAAACTACTGAGAAATATGGTCTACAAAAAGACTGCATGAAAAAAATAAAATAAAATAAAATGGCAGTATCAACTACATACAGTTGAACACCCTATGACATTGATCCCCTCACCACTTTGCATAACATGATAGTGCAAAATTCTGTCTAGTATATTATGAATCCATTACGGAATTAGAAGTAGAGTTGTATTTTATCATTTGGATTTTTGTGTGGCTTTGTAAAAAAGAATGTTCATGCTGTCCCACAGCATATAATAACAGTTCAACATTGTCTGTATACAGAGCAAAGGTCACGCCGCGGAAAACAAAGCATTTATCTCGTGGTAGATATTTAGCTCATTCGAGTTTTTATAGCTCAAAGAATGTCCTTGGCACTGTTATCTCTTGCGCTTTCTATTCTGCTAGTTTATGAAAAGAATAAAATGCCTGTTCCAGCCCAGATGACCACTAATGAGTGTTACGGCAAATAGAAAAACAGACTCTGCCTAATGCAATGGTCTGTCGTGCAGTTGAAGACAGGCCTTTAAGGAAACATTCTTGGATGGTTCTCACCGTACCATCAACTGGTATCGTTTGTTACTTTTCCCATTACTACAGTGCATGCATGGGCACATATACCTGTAATATCCTACTTCAATATACTCATTGTTTTCCCTCTTCATATTTCAGTATTCATTACTTAACATTGGTGGCATGGGGGTTTATATTTTCTTTCTGGTTAATACCGGATGATCAATCAAATCCTGTTTTGGTCCAGTTTTACCTTCAGCTGAATAAAGTTGTTCAGTATCAACCGGAGCCAGAATACAAAAGCTACGTCACCGTAGCGACTAGGCTAAGCCTAGTGATACAGATTCATACATTTCAGAGCGTATTTTACCAGGGCGCCTCTCCCACACACTTTGTATTATAGAGCCATCACATAAAATTACGTGTTTTACGACGCCCCTTCCCTCACTATGGAAAGAAGAGAGCTGTCACAGTCTCATACATTATGCAGCATCCTTGTAGGCATAATCGACCGGGAGTACAATCTCCATGTATTGCATCAGGTCTCCCCTGTCTGTATGCACACAACACATACCATACGTCATACGATGGGAATCTTTGTTTCCTTAGCAAAACATTACATGTTAAACGAGATCACGTACAATGCATAACCCCTTTGACATTACACCCAGGTGGTGTGCTGTGTTCTTTTTAGGAAACCCAAACCTGACCCGTGATATACTAAAAATAGGTAAACGTGTATTTTCCTAGTTTTATATTAATATATTTCTATATTCAGTAGTTCTTTTAGATTCAAATTTGATATTTGTAAACAAATACTCATTATGCAACAACAATGAAATATAGATTTCCAATGTTCTCATATATCATGGGGATGGTTAGAGAGTCCATAAGAGTGCATGTGAAAATAATGTTACCTAAGAATGCCCATATTGACATATTTGATCATAGAAACCTAATATAATTTTCGTCCTCTTCAAATTATTATGTTGTTTCTAAGTACAGACAATGTGGGTAAGCACTATAACATGTGTAATAGAAAAAATACGTTGCCATTGTATCTTTCCATTTCTTACAATTTAGAAGACCTGGAGACAACATCTTGATCTAATCGTATGGCTCGGTATCTCTCGTAATTCCTACTAGGAAATGGGAACATTGGATCCTCCACCTTGCGTGTGTCTAGCCTACAGCGAGGAATTCTGCACGTAACCCTTGATGATTATAACAACCATTTCGTATCCAACTGTAGGACCATTTTAACCCTACATATCAACATTTCATGACCAAGCACTGGAGGTCTTTAGGTACTTCAGGATGTAAGCACGTCTCTTAATGTATATATATATATTTTTTTTCTTTCTTTGTACTCTGAGGATGTCGTAATAGACGAAAACGTTCAATATTCCGACTTTAATTTCCCTGTGGTTTTCTGCAATATATATATATATGTATATATATGTATATATATATGTATATATATGTATATATATATATATATATATATATATTTAAGATTATTTCAGACAAATGAGAGAGAATGTGGGTGGGGAAGGGCAAACGAAGATGTGTTAGGAATAGAGTTTATTGCCCTAACGTTGCG
>NC_134779.1:1072500-1075000 GCF_046742065.1 Oratosquilla oratoria
AAACAGCGACCATCACAACAGCGACCACATGATAGCGATTGTATTATAAGAGCGACTGTCATAACAGCGACATTATCGCATCAGCTGTCCTCCAAATGTTGCTATCATTATTTTTTTTTATCATTGAAAGAAAATATATTATTAAAATAATAAAAAAAAAATTACTTATACATCATTTCAGGTAACAATATTTTTTGCAAATATTGTGTGAAAATGAAATGAAATTTATGAAACAAATTATCTAAATTGAAATTATACAACTTTCATATGTGGACTAAGGTAAATGGTGTTATCATTGCACAAAAAGTTGCCTAACATTGATAACGTATTATAACAAGGAGTCTAGGGTTGGGTTGTTCAAAAACTAATTCTGGCGTTAGTTTATCTTGATGTTCATGATGCTTAATGTCAAGATAGATTTAACGCCAAGATAATGCAAAATTTTATTTTAAACAACCCAGTCCAGAAGTTCAACATCATTATGAGCATGCAGGAGGGGAGCGCATCGAATGTAGGATGTTTCGGCCACTGACATTGCGGCCAGAACTCTGCAGGGTAGGACGTTTCGGCCAGTCCTCCAAATGTTGCTATTATTGTTTACTTGTTATTGAAAGAAAATATATTATTAAAAGAATTAAGAAATATATATATATATCATTTCAAGTGACAATATTTTTTGAACATACTATGTGAAAACGAAATTAAATTTGTGAAACAAATGATCTAAATTGAAATTATACAGTGCACCAAATTATCTAAATTAAAATTATACAGCTTTCATGTGTGGACTAAGGTAAATGGTGTTATTGTTGCACAAAAAGTTGCCCAACATTGATAACATATTATAACAAGGAGTCTAGTGTTGGGTTGTTCAAAAACTAATTCTGGCGTTAGTTTATCTTGATGTTCATGATGCTTAATGTCAAGATAGATTTAACGCCAAGACAATGTAAAAATTCGTTTTGAACAACCCAGTCCAGAAGTTCGACATCATTATGAGCATGCAGGAGGGGAGCGCATCGAATGTAGGATGTTTCGGCCACTGACGTTTCGGCCAGAACTCTGCAGGGTAGGACGTTTCGGCCAGTCCTCCAAATGCTGCTATAATTATTTACTTATTATTGAAAAAAAAATGTATTATTAAAAGAATTAAAGAAATATATATCATTTCAAGTGACAATATTTTTGCACATACTGTGTGAAAACGAAATTAATTTTATGAAACAAATTATCTAAATTGAAATTATACAGTGCACCAAATTATCTAAATTAAAATTATACAGCTTTCATGTGTGGACTAAGGTAAATGGTGTTATTGTTGCACAAAAAGTTGTCTAACATTGATAACATATCATAACAAGGAGTCTAGGGTTGGGTTGTTCAAAAACTAATTCTGGCGTTAGTTTATCTTGATGTTAAAAGTCATGGTAACGCTCTGTGTTACCATGATGTTTAATGTCAAGATACATTTAACGCCAAGATAGTGCAAAAAATTATTTTGAACAACCCAGTCCAGAAGTTCAACATCATTATGAGCATGCAGGAGGGGAGCGCATCGAATGTAGGATGTTTCGGCCACAAACGTTTCGGCAACTGACGTTTCGGCAAGAACTTTGCATGGTACGACGTTTCAGCCAATCCTAAATGTTGCTATTATTATTTACTTATTATTGAAAGAAAAATATTATTAAAAGAATTAAAAAACCCGACGTAGGACGTTTCGGCCAGTCCTCCAAATGTTGTTATTATTATTTACTTATTATTGAAAGAAAATATATTATTAAAAGAATTGAAGAAATATCATTTCAAGTGACAATATTTTTTGCACATACTGTGTGAAAACGAAATTAAATTTATGAAACAAATTATCTAAATTGAAATTATACAGTGCACCAAATTATCTAAATTAAAATTATACAGCTTTCATGTGTGGACTAAGGTAAATGGTGTTATTGTTGCACAAAAAGTTGCCTAACATTGATAACATATCATAACAAGGAGTCTAGGGTTGGGTTGTTTAAAAACTAATTCTGGCGTCAGTTTATCTTGATGTTAAAAGTCATGGTAACGCTCTGTGTTACCATGATGTTTAATGTCAAGATAGATTCAACGCCAAGATAGTGCAAAAAATTATTTTGAGCAACCCAGTCCAGAAGTTCAACATCATTATGAGCATGCAGGAGGGGAGCGCATCGAATATAGGATGTTTCGGCCACAGACGTTTCAGCAACTGACGTTTCGGCAAGAACTCTGCAGGGTACGACGTTTCGGCCAATCCTAAATGTTGCTATTATTATTTACTTATTATTGAAAGAAAAATATTATTAAAAGAATTAAAAAACCGACGACTGAGCAACCGACCAGTAAATTCACTTCAGTGAACTTATCTCACGAAGAGAACACAAACATGTAAACACAAACAAATAAATATGAGCGATAGAAACATAAGTCTGCGACCTTTTGAGCATATTTCATTCTGAACCTATCTCACAAAGTAAAA
>NC_134779.1:1082500-1087500 GCF_046742065.1 Oratosquilla oratoria
ATGAGAGAAGTACTCGAACCGCTCCCCGTGTACCTGACCTTTCGAATTGTTGAGCTGCCCGTTTGGTGTACCTGGTGGTCTCAGTCGGGGGTGGGAGGAGGGAAGTAAAGGGGGAGGAGGGGACCTCGGTATAGCGTCCTCTCAAGAGCGCGTCGTTATAGAGGGAAATACTGGAGGTCATATTGGATTCGATGTTAATTGTAGATATATCATCTCTAATATGTAAAACCTCTAAATTTCTTAACCTTCTAAGGTCCTCATTGTGTCCGATGACTTTGGTACACTTAATCAGGATGTCTCTGTCAATGGTATGGCTATATATGGAATACTATGTAATTCTTGATCGTAATCACCTCCCAGCAGGAAAAATCCTGATCATAAAAATTGAAAATATTAAGGACTTCAATCAATATCAAAATGCTGTCGCATTCAATTCTACTTGCATAT
This sequence comes from Oratosquilla oratoria, assembly GCF_046742065.1. Classification (NCBI taxonomy): domain Eukaryota; kingdom Metazoa; phylum Arthropoda; class Malacostraca; order Stomatopoda; family Squillidae; genus Oratosquilla; species Oratosquilla oratoria. The sequence continues at coordinate 1,082,948 of NC_134779.1, forward strand.
ATATATATATATATATATATATATATATATATATATATGTATATATATACAGTATATGTATATATATATATATATACATATATATATGTATATATGTATATATATATATATATACATATACATATATATAAATACACACATATATATATATATATACACATATATAAATGTATATATATACATCCATGTATGTATATATATACGGATGGGGTGGTGCGAGAGGTGAATGCAAGGGTAGTGGGTCAGGGATTGGAGATGGTTAAGGAAAATGGAGAAAAGTGGGAGGTGAGCCAGCTGTTGTTTGCGGACGACACTGCGCTTGTGGCAGGATCGGAGGAGGGATTGAGGAAGCTGGCAACAGAGTTTGGGAGAGTGTGTGATAGAAGAAAGCTGAAGATAAATGTGGCAATAATCTGGAAGTGGGCATTAAGGGAGAGTAACTGGAGGAAGTGAATAGTTTTAGATATTTGGGTGCAAATGTGGCAGGAAAGGGTGGAGTGAAGGTGGAGGTAGAATGTAGATTGAGAGAAGCGAGTAAATGCCTTGGTGGTTTAAAAAGTGTAATGAGGAATAGGAATCTGGGAATGGATGCTAAGAGGAGACTGTATGAAGGAGTGATTGTGCCAACAGCACTGTATGGAGCAGAAACATGGAACACGAGAGAGGAAGAGAGAAGGAACTTGAATGTGTTTGAGATGAAGTGTCTGAGAAGTATGATGGGGGTTACTAGGCTAGATAGAGAGAGAAATGAGGAAGTGAGGAGGAGAACAGGGGTGGAAAGGGAGCTGGGAGATAGGGTGGATGAAAGAGTATTAGGATGGTTTGGACACATGGAAAGAATGAGTGAAGAAAGACTAGTATATATATATATATGTATATATATATATGTATATATATGTATGTATATTAAGGACTACTATTACACAGCACGTGCGCACCCAGATCCCTGGTTCCACTAGCGGAGGCCATTGCTTTCTTTGTAACCTAACATTTTATATTGGACAAATATATCAAAACTAGAAAACTAACATTGTATATAGGACAAATATATCAACTATTGACTTATTCAACGCAGTATAAGTTAATATAAACACAAACACACACACACACACACTCACACACACACACACACACACACACACACACACACACACACACACACACACACACACACACACACACACACACACACACACACACACACACACACAGTACTGGGAATGGACCCCCTGATTGGCTAGTGGTTCGGGATCGCTTACAAGTTAGCGCGGCTAAGGTCAGTCTAGCTGCAGGTCCCGCTAGGCTAACTTGCCTTTCCCGGTGATTGGTGACTTGGCTTGTTGTGATGTGTGCGGCTTCTATAGTTTTTCTTAATTACTTTTCCAGTCTTTTGTGGAGAACCTCGACGTTATTCCAGAATAGCATTGTATACAAAATTCCATGTGGAGGATGTCCGGCCACGTACAATGGAGAGTCATCGCGTGGCATCAAAAAAGAGTGTACGAACACAAGAGTGTTCTACGCCACCACAGAACTTCTAACACTTTGATGGTACACGTACTGTAGATACACACGGACATCTCCCCAACTGGAATAACGTCGAGGGTCTCCACAAAAGACTGGAAGAGAAATTAAGAATAACCATAGAAGCCGCACACATCACAACAAGCCAAGTCACCAATCACCGGGAGAGACACGTTAGCCAAGCGCGACCCGCAGCGACTGACCTTAGCCGCGCTAGCTCGTAAGAGATCGCGATCCAATAGCCAATCAGCGGGCTCCATTCCCAGACGGCCGGCAAGATGAGCCAGTACTGTAGTATACTCGTATATTGTCCACAAAATCTGATAGTCTATAGTCTCTCTGAGGAAAACATCTGTTGAAACATTAGAGAATATTCACCCCCGCATTGTCCTGCGACCCCTTGCCACCTTCCACTCATATATATATATATATATATATATATATATATAAATATATATATATATATATATATATATATATTTATGTATACATATATATATAAGTATGCATATAGATATATATATACATATATATGTATACATATATATATATATGTATATGTATATACATATATATATATATATACATATAAATATGAAAGGCATAGGAGTAAATATAAATTTTTACAGTCCTTAATTTGAAGCGATAACACTAGTAGGGCACATGATATATACTTTATAATACGTGTCGTTATCTATGACTAGCAAATAATCTTTTGTCATGATTATAGATGGGTTTAAAAATCACAACACTATTTTTGAGTCATGAAAAAATTGTGCATATGTTTCAGAAATGCTTTCGAGTAGGCGAAGAGTAAAGTGGCTTTTCAAAAGCTTAACCATAGTGCCCACTTCCGCTGGGATGCCACGATTCTTTTTAGACAAAAGAAAAATTATTTGATTTTTCCCGAATCTCTGCGAAAAATCGTGTCACCTGTATTTGTAATATCTTTGTCGAGGCTTTACTTGCAACGTGTTTGCCAAACCTTTGTTAGGAATTACGTCCCTTGAATTGATGATGTCTTTGTTGGGGTCCGTTCTTGTTAATTCCATTTTGAATATATATATATATATATATATATATATATATATATATATATATATATGTATGTATGTATGTCTGTATATTGTATATACCATGTTGGCCTCTTGTTTGGGTTTTTCATTATTAGCAGTCTCTTCAATTCCCTTTACTTAGTCTTGGTTCTTGTGTTATCCTATGTTCTTACTCGTCACGGTTCGCTCCACCCTGTCTTCGGGCTTTGTTGTTGTTGTTCGTCTCCTTCTACTTTTCTTTTAGAGGTTACTACTCCGCCGTGTTTGTACTGTCGCTCGCGTGCGCTGGCCTCCTCACTTGTTTGTCTCCATTTCTGCATCTGTTGCCCTGCTGCTTCACTTCAGTACATTTCCTCTTTGTTTTGGTCTGTGTTCTGACTGCCGCTATCCCTTTGGTTTTACTTCTTCCCTTTGTCCCTCTCCGACTCCACTTCCATTGACTTCTACCCCTCTTCCTTCTTCTACATGTCACTCTCGTCTCTTCCTTTTTCTTCTTCTTTCTTTTTTACTTTTCTTCTTTCTCTCTTCCTGTTCCCAAATTTTATCATTCTTCTCCTCTTTGTCCTTTCCCTTGTTCTAGTCCTCCTTCTTCTTATCTTCTTCATGCTTCTGAAATTTTTCATTCTTGTCCTCTTCCTTGTGCTTTTTTAACTCCTCCTATCCTTCTATTTTTCTTCTTCATACACCTCATATTTTTCCTACTCCTTCTTCTATTTCTCTTCTTTCTACATACTCCTTATATCATTGCTTGTTATCTCCTATCACTCTCCTACTTCTGTTCCTATTTATTTTCTCTCTCTTCTCCTCTCCCTATATCTTGAGCCGCTTCTTTCTCTCCCACTAATCCGTCTTTGACTTTTCCTGTTTCCTCTCGGTACCTCCTCCTCCTCTTCTACCTCCTCCACCTGATCCTTCTTTTTTCTGTCGTTCTAGTTTTTCTTTTCTCTTCCACTTCTCTTCCCTGTCCCGTCCTCCTCTTTTTCCTTCTCTTCTTCCCCTTTTTTTCCTCATGTCCTCTTCTTCTCTTTGATTCACACTTTTCTTGGCTTTCTTTATCTCGTGCCTTTGTTCCTTCTTCTCTCTTCCTTCATCTCATTCTATTCTTTCTTTTTTTCCCATGGCCTTCCTTTCTTCCTTGTGCTCATCTTTCTCATTTTTCTCCAATGTGTATTCTCAACTTTCTTCATCGTCATCCTCTTTCTTTTTCTATTTTACTCGTGTCCTTCAATGTTTCTGTTTTTCCTCCCCCAAATCTTTGACGTTCTCTTACTATTTTCTTATCTCTTGGCTTTTTCTCTTTACACCACTCCTTCCTTTAGTTTTTTCTCATATTTTTTTCTTCACATTGTCTTCAATCTTTTACCCTTGTTAGCTGTCTTAACTATCTTTATTTACAGGCTATTGTAGATGAAAAACTAATTTACAAAACATTTTTCAATACACTTTTGTCATTGCTTCTTTAGCTAGATCTTGTAATGGAATGGTTCTGGCCACATTGGCCCCTTCCATTACATTTTTCACATCACTCTCATCATACATACTATTACACCTTCCTGTTCCTCGCACTATGTTCCCTAAGTCGCAATTCTAACCTCAATCCTTTCAAAACGGTAACCTTTTTCTTGATTTGTGTTCTTGTTGAAGTTAAGCTTTTTGTAGAAGGTCAAAGTTTGAAAAAAAAAAAAATGGGTTCTCCATCAGTCAAGATAACCTTTTGTGTCAGGTCTACCCCCTCTACTCAAAAAATTGCCTGGTCGTCGAAAAAAGTCGCGTTTCGTTTTGCTACATTGGCACTTGTACAGACTACATCATGGCTAGCGCAAGGCAATTTTATTCAACTTACAGCATTATGCTGGATATTTTGATAACATTTCATTTAACCTTTTCGCTATGGCGCAATTTTTCTTCCTTTGTTTTGGTCAATGCCAGGTACTTTCGTTCACTTTTGGGAAGGACAGCGAGTAAATGACACAA
>NC_134779.1:1090000-1095000 GCF_046742065.1 Oratosquilla oratoria
TCATCATCATCATCATCATCATCATCATCATCATCATCATCATCATCATCATCATCATCATCATCATCATCATCATCATCAACACATCATCATCATCATCATCATCATCATCATCATCATCATCATCATCATCATCATCATCATGACCCTCCTCCTCCTCCATATCATCATCATCATCATCATCATCATCATCATCATCATGACCCTCCTCCTCCTCCATATCATCATCATCATCATCATCATCATCATCATCATCATCATCATCATCATCATCATCATCATTGGTCATTATTACTATAACTATCAGTATGTAGGCAGCATTGAATAGGAAAATACATGTGAAGGTAAATTGTAGAGCAAAAGAAGCAAGAAAATGTCTGGACGGAGTAAAAAATGTTATGAGAATTAATCATTTGGAAACGAGTGCAAAGAGAAGAATGTATAAAAGAGTGGTTGTACCCACGCCAATAATGGAGCAGAACTGGAATTCAAAATAAGGAGAAAGGAAAATTCTAAATGTTTTTGAGATGATGTGTTTGAAAAATATGATGGATGTTACAGGAATGAATAAAGTAAGAAATATGGGGGTGAGGCAAACAATAAGGTTTGTGAAGAAAGCTATCGGATGCTATATATCAGAGCTTGATGAGGTGGTTTGGGCATGTCGAAAGAATAGATGAGGAAAGATCAGAAAAAAGAGTATGGAAAATGAAAGTGGATGAAACGGATGTGAGAGGAAGACCATTCTTTCTCCCTCTGTCCCTTTATCATTCTTTTCCTTTCCCTTCCTCTTCTTTATCTCCCTCTCTCCCATCATACCTCTATCTTTCTTCAGTTCGTCTTTCTCTTACTCTCTTTACCTGCCTATCTTTTTATATGTCTGTCTTTCTTCTGTCTGTGTGTCTATCGCTCTGTCTGTCTCTCTGTCTTTCCTTTCCCCACTCACCTTCTCCCTCTTCAAACAAGCGCTTCAAGATATACGACCCCTCTCCCCCCGTCCCCTTAATAGGCCCCCCGCTGCACGTCGTAGCTTCCGTTGCTCCCCAATTCGGCAGACTCGCCCTCGGCCCGTCCCACGACGTCCATTTCAGTTTTTTCCCTGTGCACCGAGACGCAAGCTTAGTGGCTGTAGGAGGTCGTGTAATACTTGTCTGGGATATATAGCAGCCAAAGAAATTGTTCTGAAGGTCCGTTGAAGGTCGGTTAGGGTGTGTTTTGGTTGAAACAGTTGTTTAATTGACATAGAATATTTGTAATGTATGTAAAGGCATGTTAGTACTTGTTATCACCCTGTCATATTTTTGAACTGGATTTATAGTTCTATTAACTGTGCTCTTGAAAACTAATGATATGCAATCATCATATCCGGACGAATATTTGGATATTAATAACAACGATCAAGATGTCTGTAAATGTAGATCAAGTTTTTCCAATGACCATTCTAATACGTTACATTTGCTTTACCTATGTGGGTGACTCAAGAATAAATGGAAGATTAAACATATAGATTCCCTGTACACCTCTAAAGGTGTACTCATAATTTTACCATTGGCTAGAACAAGACAAAGATATCAAACAAAAATATTCATACTTGCAGACACCTTACCATTTCATTTACCTGCAGTAACTCGCTCTAACCATTAGAAGTTTTATTCAGGCACACGCAAGACGAATTTATTGACTTGAGAATAGACCAGTGCCAAAAGCGCTAAAGATATTCCATTTAGCCTTTTCATTGACGACCTTCTTTAGATATTTTGATCTAAAATGACGCCAGACGATTGCTTTCAGAGGATAGTAGAATCTTGTCCTAAAGGTGACTATGACATATGACCAAGTCATCACTCAATATGACCGGTTCTATTTACCATGGAGATTTTATTCACTTATATTGCACTTACGAATTACATTTTTACATTATTGTTATTTTTCTCGGGTTAATGTATGCACTTCACTAAGGTCTTATGTCTAAGGGCTGAGAAAAGTATTTGGTCTCGAATAAATTTTAACCAGGTTAAAGGGAATAGACTATAGTAGGCTCGATTTGATGAACTGAGAGATTGACTTGACTTATATGTCTATTACGTCTGTCACCAGATTATTTTATTTGCCAAGGAAAATCTCCAGCATTCAAACGCCTAATCTGTGTAGATTAAGACTTTGAGCACTATACTTAAATTGTAGGGTTTTTTTCTCTGATGGCAGTAGATTTTATTCAGCTGCGGAAAAACTCGGATTCTAAAGAGGTTAGTCCAATGAATCTGAAAGCAGGAGTGAGTTGTGTTTGAATAGATTTGTAGCAGGTACAAGTGACCATTGACTGGGAGTCAATGGACCTGGAGTTGGGCGTGAATGGGAATAGCGGTAGCGGAAAGCTGGGTAGGAGGCCTCACCAGGGGCGTGAAGCGCTCTGCAGTGGGCGCGTCCAGACCGCACAGCTCACTGGTCATGTATGGGCTTATCGCGAGATGGAATGGACGAACATTTGGTGTGATTAGGCACATTGTGGAGCTGAATGGACATTTACTGGATGTGGGCAGGCACGAGCGGAAGGCACCAGGGGATGTGATTGGGCTTTGGGAGGAGCTAAATCTCACCAGGATCTAAGTCTTTTATTTATTTATTAATTTTATTAAGGCTTACATTTCACTAACTCTAGTTTATCCATGAAGCTTTTTCATTTCAAACCATTACTTTGCCCTTACCTGCCTCCTTTCTCCTCCTCATAGTCTTCAATTTGATCCAGCTATCATAACCTTTACACTTAAATTATTTTACTAGCTCCTTTCATCAGTAGACATCTGTTATGGATAGCTCCAGACAATTCTATTCATACGAGGAGACAAGCTCAAAGTAAAATAAGATCTTGATTGATGATGATCCTGTGTTGGCATACAAAGCATACACTCGAAGAAAAAAGTCTGGTAGTAGCTAGTAGAAATATAGAATACGTAATCAAGGTATGTTAATTACATCCTCCAGCTCCTTAGCTTTAAATTAGCTTAATTCGTTTTCCTCATAATTCCTTCGTTTTTAAATCCAGCTCTTTTTAACTTTACTTACGTTGGTTCTGCTATCTCTTCTTTAGCCTCCTCCATATACCAGAATGAACTCCTTCTGGACTTTTGCTCTGGTAGATCTTTTTACCCTGACATAGATTTTTCTCTACTGCGGGTTTTTTATTCTAGGTTATATTTTTCTCTTTTGTTACTCAACTGTATTCTAACCCTATTTCTGCCTTAAAAAGATATTCTGTCTTAACTTTAGTTTCTCAACCAAGGTGACGCATTGTACTGACAGAAATTGATTTGATGAGCATATAGGTACATTTTAATTTAAATAGTAACCCTCAGCCGAATAAAATCGCTTGTCTATAGCCAGAATAAAATATATTACTATTTATGAAGTGATTCTTAGTGTTTCTGAATTTTTTCCTACATTTTAAGACTTCACCCATTAATTCTAGATGCCATTAAGTGACTTCGTTTACATATGAACATTAGAATGAAGGAGACTGCAAGAGATTACAAAGGATTACAAAGGCGGAGCATGCCGACAGGAGACCTTTTGGTCCATATCTAGGTCGGATGCGAAAAATATCATAATAATAATAAAATAATAAATAAAAACTATAATAATGTAAATAATAAATGAAATACATAAATAAATGCATAGGTATAGTTAAATAATAAACAAACAGGTAAATAGTAAATAATAATAAATTAACATAAATGAAAATCAGACAGACAAATGATAACAAAACAAAAACAAATAATATAAAATAAATTATAATCATTACAGCATCTTGCTTAGGTGTTTATCTAAATGATTCTTAAAGCTTCGAACTGAACTACATTGCACTACCTGTGCAGGAAGTTTATTCCATTCATTAACTACACGGTTGGCAAAGTTGTTTCTACCTACTTCCAAATTGAATCTATTTCCGGACAGTTTGAGACCATTATTTCTTGTCTGATTCTCATTCAATGTGAAAATTTTGTCACTTTTGATGTTGTCAATTCCCTTTAGAATTTTAAAGACCTGTATCAAGTTACCTCTGAGTCTACGCTTTTTTTAGGGAAAACAGATTCATATGTTTTAGTCGATTTTCGTATGATTTATTTTTGATATTTGGAATCAGTTTTGTGGCTCGCCGTTGTACTTTTTCCAGTCTGTCAATGTCTTTAATGAGATTCGGTGACCATACGGAAACAGCATATTCCAAATGTGGACGAACTAACGATTTGTATAGCTTGTTAATGAGTGATGGACTTTTGCACTCAAAAGATCGCGCAATCAGTCCTAGAATATTATTTGCTTTCTCAGAGGCTGAAATACACTACTTGGATGATTTGAGGTCGTTACTGATAATTACGCCGAGATCTTTTTCTCTATCCATTTTTGTTAACGAATTTCCAAATAACTTGTAATCGTACTTACTGTTATTTTTACCTATGTGTATTACCTTGCATTTACTTGTGTTAAATTTCATTAGCCACTTTTCAGACCATTGCTGCAATTTATCTAAATCTTCTTGAATATCTAATTGATTTGAGTGATCATTTGCCACTCCGCACAGTTTTGTATCATCAGCAAATTTGGAAACAGTAGATTTTAGTCCATGGTCTATATCATTTATATATACTATGAATAGAAGTGGCCCAAGAACGGAACCCTGAGGAACTCCACTTGTAAAAAATTTCCATCTAGAAGTTTTTCCATTTAAAACAACTCTCTGTTTTCGACCATTCAACCAATTACTAGTCCAACCTAATAGGCTACCACTTATTCCGTGTAAAGCTAATTTAGTAAGTAGTCTTTCGTGTGGGACGGTATCAAAAGCTTTTGCAAAGTCTAGATATATTAAATCTATATTGTTTCTTTTGTCATAATTCGAGATAACTGTGTTGTAGAATTCGAGTAAGTTAGTCACGCAAGAACGTTTCCGTCTGAAACCATGCTGGTTATCATTTATCAAACGGTTACTTTCTAAATGATGT
>NC_134779.1:1102500-1107500 GCF_046742065.1 Oratosquilla oratoria
TGACATGGGAATGCATATGTATATATCCACCAATGTAATTTTCCTACTTTTAAAAAGGGTGGCTTAGTCGAACTATGCATTGACTTTTTACGTAAGAAAAAACCCCTATGGAAAATCACCTATAATCTCACTTTGCCATATCTAATCGCCTTTCATGACATGGGTGGGGCATGGAAGCAGAATCCTTATCCCCTGTCATAAGGGTATGAGAAAAGACTAAGTGGTGTCAAAGGAGTAGTACAGAATAGATAAAGGAGTAACAACAGAAGGAAGACATAATGAAAGTTAAAAAACTTGTAATCAAACACGGAAAAAATGCTACATGCCTCTGATCCATAGGGATGTTTACAAAATCCTGAAAGTAATGACATATTGATGAATGAATACGAGTAATAAGGGTAACTTTTCTGCTATTGAGGTGGTGCCTAGGACATGATTGAGACATTCTGACGGCAGCAGGAATAGAAATGCCTTCTGGAACTGGAATGATCATTTGAGATAGACTATAACCCCTTTGAAATGGTGCCATGAAGAAGAATAAGGTAGCCTCACGACATCCAAAATTTGAAATGTTATCCAGCACGAAAGTGTTTCATATCATCAGCTAGACCCCTTTACAAACTTTGTTTTGGTTAAACCCAATATTTCTTAATGCAAAATAAGGTCACGATTATTTGAGATCCCATCTACCCTAAAATCTGCCCGAGTTGGAAAAAAAAAATAGTAAAGGGAAATAGCAGACAGACGGGACTAACACAGTGGTAAGAATTACATGTTTAGTTTCCACAAAAGATTAGACAAATTTGTGCGACTTTTCATATAAGAAAGATATTGGAGCAAGTGGGGTTTTGATTGATAATGAAACCTGATTTCCCAGGGTCGTCGCAGTTTAATTCCTCTGTCCTTACGTGAACAAAATCTGTAGATATATTAATTACTTGATTAGTGTGAGAGTTGCATGATGGAGAGACGTAGAATTGGTTAGATTAATTAAAGTGGATAACAGTGAAATTTCTATATTACATTTGAATGAAATCGTCTGGTATTGGTAAAAAAAATCTCTAATTAGTTCAGAACTTTGATCCAATTACTCCAAATATGGTCTAACCTCTGTGTAATCCAGAGGTTCCTCAAACCTGTGAAAAAGCATGAATTATATGAAATGATATAGAATGGGTATAACCCGGTTGGTAAGGATACCGAGTTCTAAATTGAGATCCATGAATGTAAACAGGTGAAGATACCAACGCTAAATACACAACTGATAGGAAGGTGATAAAATAATGAGACAAAGGGGAGACTTAGGTAGAGAGAGAAAGAATATTAATTCAAAGTAAGGGGAACAAAGGAAAGGACGGAAAAATATGGGGAATTTTTTTTAGAAAGGCATGTCATGACAGTTGAAGGTTAAAAACTAACTCAATGACTATTTAGATGATAAATTAATGAAGGTCAATGAATAATGCTAAGTTGGGGTGCCAAGTAATGTATTTCTTATCTTCTTTGTCGGTAACTGTTGCTTGCCTCGGCTATCTAAGTACAGAAAGATTAGGTGATAAATTATTTCACAGTTGACTACTGGTATGTACTCGTTGCAAATGATGAAAAGGCAAAAGATGTTTGGTATGTTAAGCCAAAGACTAGAAAGAGTGATATAAGATAAATGAAAGTAGGAGAACAGAACCCTAATGGAGGAATAAACGAGGGTTTGGAGGCATTTTGAGCATGGTCAGATAGTAAAAAAAAAAATTAGAATCGTGTACTACCAAAATCATAAAGAATGAACAAGTACATCCGGGTGAAGTAAATATCCATTAAAAGAAGAAAAAGGACATTAAGAATCCTACGACGAAATATAAAATGAAAATTACATTAGGACTTGCTCTTAGGTCATCTGTTATCCCATGACTAGTGTTAACAGGATTTCCTACTCTTTTATCGTGCATAATTTCCACCCAGTAGGCAAGAGCCTCGTCGCACGAGCGTATATCTTCTTCAAGATACCTTTAGTCTTTCCTTGTCCTTTCAATGAATCTCCACTTGATTGCGCTCATCATCAGTTTTTTTTTTTTTTTTTTTTTTTTTAATCTTCTCGTCATTCACCCACGATAGATCAAATGTCCGATGTACGTGCATTTATTTTCATACTTACATGTTTGGGTGGCCATTTACTTTTCATGCACCAAAGATATGTCCTTTTTCTTCCTTCTCGTGGTAATAAATTGCTCTAGAAATTTAGTTTCATGATATTCTCATCATGTCTATGAACATTCTTGCTAAATACTATGTTCTTTATTGATAATAATGTTTTCCACAGTAATTGATCCTCATCATTTCATTAACATTGATGTATTTATGGATTTATACTTATTTTTATTAATCTGTTAAAAAGACTCTATGCACGAGTGTATTCTAGATTTATACCGTTTCTGCAGCTATGGCAGTATAACCGAGAGACAATTACAATGAATTGTAATGAACTATAATTACAAATTATGCCAAGGAGGTATCTTTTCACAAATAATCATATCTAGTACAACAATGAATAGGTAAGTTATAGATATTCAAGTAAATAAATAAATAAAATTTTCATGAATAAATAGATAAGTAGAAAATCAGTTAATTTATCAATCAACAAAAAGTCAATCAATAAATCACTCAATTAATTCATAATGAAAAATAAATTGAAATATAAACTAAACAAATAAATAGAATTAATGAGTAATTTTAATAAGCAGAAACTATATCTAAAGAACTAAATATATAAATGTAAATAAGTGAATGAATAAATGAACATATGAAAAAATTAATTAATAGTTAAATAAATAAACAAAAAAAATAATACTTAAATGACTTAATATAAATGTAGATAAAACATAGATAAATATGCTGTTTTCATAAAATGTAAATAAATAGATAAAAATATAAACAAATAAATGCTTGTCCCGATAGAAATAGCCTTCCCAGGATTATAGATACGGTTGAAAACCCAGAGCATTCACTGGGGACTGAATTTTGAACAACTTGATGTACTTGAATGAGCCAACCCTCTGGATACTTTTATTATTGGCGCAGTGAAAAGACTTTCGTTTTACACATAAACACAACATTAAAGAAAACAATAAATTCTGAAACATTTTTACCCTCAAGAGAAATATACACAAAAAATAAACATTGTCCACGCCTTCTCTAATATGCTAAGAAGGGGGAGAGAATAACTCAATGCCCAATGGAAAGGAGATTCAAATATTGCCTGATTTGCATTGTTTAGCAGAAGTGTGCTAGAATGTATCAATTTCCCCACATTTTAGTTAAAACAATGATTCGTTCTGTTCAATCGAAGACGGTTTTATGTAAGTAAACATGTGGTGGTAAGACCTATTATCTGGCAAGCTAATGTCATAGAAATGCATCATTTGTTTTTCATTAGTTCATATAGTAGTACATTCCTTTCGTTCATATACCCATGTATTATGAGTTACTAATATTTGGTTAGATAGAATAACACAGACACAACACAAAATTAGAAAGAATTAGGGAGAAAAACACAAGAGAAGTATGTTACTCTCCAAATGAAATCTATTCCATATTTTCGTGTTTTTCTCTCCTCTTCTCAGTATCTGTCTTTAAAAGTTTCTTAACAAATAACAGTTCATTGCATAACATGAGGTAATTTTAAATCATTGTTCATTACTTATTATATGCACCAAATATCAGAGTACATTACTTAAGGATTTGGAAATAACAAAAAGATCCTTGCAATTTCAATTAATAGAAAATAGAACTTCAAAACACGTATATAGCACATAACCTGTAAATGCATATCGGGTAAATACAAACCAGTAATATTATGCATTTTGACTGGTTGCTATAAATAATTTTACTTTGCATTTGAAAAGAGCAACTAATTTACAAGTTACGAGATCATTCAGACAGATACCTTTAGATATTGACCCTTGTGGGGTTCTCATCATGGTACATATGAATTTACAATAACGTGATGTCAAAGTCTACGGGAAATGTATGCCATGGTTGATAAGTTGAAGCAAGCCTGTATGCTCTTTTCAAATATTACGAGTACAATAAAACCTTAGTTTGATTATTTGCATTATAAAGGCGTATGTGTATGGTGTGTGTGTTTAGCTAGTTGTATTTACCTGGTTATATTTTACAGGAAGAGAGCTATGTTCGTAGTGAGCCGTTTTTGTATCTTTCAGCATCCAGTTTTGTCTTAAATTCCTGTATAGTTTTTGCACTCACTGTTTCTTCATTCAGTTTGTTCCAGATATCTATCACTCTTTGTGGGAACCTTTTCTTTTTCAGATCACTTTAATAGATCATCTCTATCAAGGACTTCCATCCCTTTCATAATTCTGTGTATGGTTAGCAGGTCTCCTCTTTTTCTTCTTTGTTCCAGGGTAGGTAGTTCGAGTTTGTCCAATCTTTGTTCATATCATTTCTAATTTCTTTATGTTCTTTTTACTGCTAGGTGTCCATAGTGTCGCAGAGTACTCTAATTTTGGCCTTATCAAAGTAACTAATAATTTCTTTACCATCATTTTCACCCATGTAGTCAAAAGCCATTTTCATTGATCTTAATAAATTGAACATTTCTCCGACACACACACACAAACACACACACACACACACACACACACACACACACACACACACACACACACACACACACACACACACACACACACACACACACACACACACACACACACACACACACACACACACACACACACACACACACACACATATATATATATATATATATATATATATGTATATATATATATGTATATATATATATATATATATATATATATATATATATCCTTGAAAGTGGCAGTTGCCGACAAGATTGACGAGTTAAACACCATATGAGGACGGAGCCTTTATTTGTACGACGTTTCGCGTATTACAGCTTTTTCAAGTACAAGTTGAGATACAAATGCTTGAGATTAAATAAGGGGAAAGGAGGGAACGGG
>NC_134779.1:1115000-1127500 GCF_046742065.1 Oratosquilla oratoria
GTCATGTTTTTACTGTTGATATTAGTGTTTATCTGTTTCTCTTATAGTTACCAGTCGGTCACATATGATGGGACGTATGGATTTATGAAAAAAAAATACTCCTGCTGACATTTTTTGACTGCTTTGTCTCTCCACCTCTATTGTTTTTTCCTAGAAGTGCTATTCGTTCAAACGATATTTTTCCCTGCCGGATGAAATTGTTTACATTCTTGTTGTTGCAACAATGATTTACATTGCACTTTTCCTGCTAATTCTTAAGAGAGAAACAAAGCTTTTTGTTCCGTAAAGTGTCGTTGCGTCTTTGGATGCACATGTAATGGTTCCTGGAACCGTGAAGTCTACTGTATTTTAGGAACATTAGTTCATATGGCTAGTTAAGCTGATGCAACTTTGCTCGGTCTTATTTTTAATGCCACTCCTAACAGAGTTAATGTTCCATATTGGTTTGAATTAGCTTTGTTAAATGCTCCTGTTGTTACTGATCGGCGCCAA
Organism: Oratosquilla oratoria; assembly: GCF_046742065.1. Classification (NCBI taxonomy): domain Eukaryota; kingdom Metazoa; phylum Arthropoda; class Malacostraca; order Stomatopoda; family Squillidae; genus Oratosquilla; species Oratosquilla oratoria. Next base: position 1,115,493 of record NC_134779.1, read on the forward strand.
TCTATTGCTTTGTGAGGCTTTGTTCAGTAGCAAATGATTTTTTTGTAATTAATAATGTTCAGAATGCACATGCTACACATACTGCTGTTATCACAATGGCTCTCGTAGCTGTTGAGTATGACAAACCTTTCGGAGCGCCTAGCTTCATTCCATCTCGTTCACCAGTGTTCCTGCAGCATTGCCAGCTATTCGTACTTTCAAAGAATCATCGCAAGTGCTTTCGATAAGTTAACAAAGTTAGTAATGATGTTGTTGGTGATAGTTCCAGGTTCAAAGCTTAGATAAGAGCAACGAATTAATGGCGCGTATAACTACAGTTGATGAGAGGGAGGCTGGTGGCTAGTTTTAATTGCTGTATAATCATAATGCAAACGAATATGACTGAGGAGAAATGACTCTTTAAGTGACTTTTCATAGTTCTCGTAATAACTAGAGTTGAGTCAGGAGTGCTATTAATGTAATGCTTAAAATAAGATGCTGATAACTTCCCTTTAAATAATGATAAAAAATAAAAAAAATTATTGTAATAGTGAACTTTGCGTCGTTTCAATTTAAGTGTATTTCGTTTATCTAATACAATAGACATATTGTAATTTGGAAAACGTTTCATTGTAAAGATTAGATAAATTCCATGATGAGATACAAAAATAAATACTTGCCACTAAGCTATCAGATATATTTACAAACTTATTACTTATTAGGCATTTTACAGATGGTCTTACAAGCGTCATAAGACTTTATTCAATTGAAGGAGTTTCACTTGATGAAATGAAGACCCCTACTTGTTATGATCCGTTGTTTCCAGATGTACCAATGAAATATCTTGTAGCCAGAACCAATTTTTTTTTTTTGTGTAATATCATAACAAAATAGAAAAGGAAACTTTAGTAGCAAACATTCATCTGAACATTATATTTGTAATGTAGTGTCTAACCTATTCGGTGCCAACTCTGAAATAGATATTCAAGCTATTATTATTTTGTTCAAAATTATGCTGATGATTACAGCAGTAATACTGATAATTACAACGATAAAAGGGGCGAAAGTGTGATTGTGATGACAACTAATGAACCTGATGACGATGACGAAAGCAGCGATGATACTGACGACGACAACGATAACGACAAACACAACAATGACAATGGTATTGGTTATAGTAGTTATTATGGTGTTAGTGATAATGGTGGTGATAATGGTGGTAGTTGTGGTGGTGGTGGTGGTGAGCCTCGGACTGTTCTAGAATAATAAAATACAGTTATTTTCTTTGCTAAAGCCGTAGAGTACACAAATTATATATTTTTGAAATCTGAGGTTTTCTTATCTTTTCTTGTGCACGTACTTCATCACGTCACATGATCAAAAAGAAACTTGTTTCTTGATAAATGCAAAGGAGAAATTAATATACATGAGGGCAACTTATCTTAGAATTCACTATGCACAGGAGGTTTTCCTCGAACTAACGAAATCGCTTGGTGACACACAGAACGAACGAATAAATTATCAGAAGCTAGTGTAAGGGCTAAATGAGACAGCTTTAAGCCTTTCGACTGAGTGATGCCTGGTGGAAGCCAGAACAAAATATGTACGTCGTTATTATCAGTTGGAGGATTAATTACGATACCAGAACCATTACAATTAATATCGAGTCACCCATTACTGCTAAATCTATCATTACTCATACTTGCCATAACTGATATTTGTTAAATTCGTAGGCACAATTACCCTCATTGATATAAGCGTGCTGGTATTGGTATATCTGCTACTAATACAACTATTCCTAGTACCTCCTCTGTTTCTGCTACTAATGCTATCAATACTTTTTTTTTTTTTTTTTTTTTACTGTGTAGTAAAAGCAGTCAAAATCTGTCTCCCACAAACATATTTCTTTGGCCCCACCTTCACTCTCACTACTGCTACTGCTACTGCTACTACTGCTACTACCACTACCACTACTACTACTTCGACTATGACTACGACTACTACTACTACTACTACTACTACTACTACTACTACTACTACTACTACTACTACTACTACTACTACTACTACTACTACTACTACTACTACTACTACTACTACTACTACTACTACTACTACTACTACTACTACTACTACTACTACTTTTTTTTTTTTTTTAATACGACCTCCATCCTATTGGAACTGTGTGGTGGAAGCAGCATGGTCTGTCTTCCACAGACACAGTTCATTGACCCCTCTCCCGCCAATGACTGTGGTCGACGACCCTTTTATTTGTCTATTTATTTATTTATTTTTAATAATGACTAGTACAAAAGTTCATTTATCCTACTATCAACCACCGTCTGCTCAAAATCCAGGTTTTGTATATGTGTTGATTTGGGCGGTGGGGACCTGGTACCTCTCAGGCATAAGAGGGCTGATCTTAGGAGTGAGAATGATAGTCTACATCTCATCCATGAAACAATGCTGCTTTTTGGTTGTTGTTTCTTTTCAGCCATTACCTCAGCCAGCCGAGCGTAGAATGCCTTTGATCTAGGACCCATCCCACCTGAAGTCGTAAAGGTTATAGGAGTGAGTGAGCCCTGGTCTACATTCTGTATGCGCTCTTCGTACATCCTGATCTTCTCATACTCGTTCCGAGAGTGGGATGCCTCAATAGTTAGGTTGCTGTAACAGGGGGCCATCGGATCAAATATTCGCATGTCAAAGAAAGCCAATTGTCCCCGTGTCCAGAAACCTCTTGCGCTGACATCCACTCTTGCTTCATCTGATGTGTTGGACGTGCGGTATCTGAAGTTCTCCCCTCCTAGTGGGAGTAATGTTGGTTCGATAGTCACATCCTTGCACACCTCCTGAAGCATTTGGGCAGTGAGATCTCTTACCTCATCGTGTCGCATGCAAATGAATCCACCTTGCTTGCATATCATTGCATGGTCTGGAGTAAATTGTACACCACAGGAGCATCTGTTAGGCAGCCCTCCTAATGGCCATCCATACCTCAGGGCAATGGCATCCGTGAATTCTCTTTTGTTTAGGGTGAATCCCTTTGCTCTGATTGGTAGTGCTGTCAGCCAATTGGACGCCCCAACTTCCTGCGCCATTGTTATCTTTCTTTTTATATAATTCGATAGCCGAGCTAGAAGTGCTTGAAGTTCCTCCTTCTGCCTCTCCTCCCTTCCCTTTGAAATGTTTCTTCTAATTTCCCTAACCTCCTCCATGATAGTCTCCTTCTGTTGATCTTGTGACACGGTGTTGTTTGTCAATGAGGATGTGAGTTTTATGGAGTTTCGGTGTTCTGTGTCGGCAAGGTTTAGCGGGTTGGAGATACCTAGCACTCCCAATCTAGGTGGAAGTTCCGTAAGTTTTCTTTCCTCTTCGTTTATTGTCCGTCCGTTGGTGATGGCCGGTATTAGCTCGTTTCTGATGGTTTCTTCAAGGGGTCTTAGTAGGTCGGTGATGTTCGGTACCGTCCTTAATATGTAGTTCCACTTATGTTTCACACCATATATGAATGCGGCATATGCCGCCTGCGGTTCGGTCTTTGCAAAGTTAACTTTCTTTTCAAAATATTGCTTTTTAAAGGATTCTGAGCCGATCACTGCACCGAGATGTCTTTCCCCCTCCTTTGTTACCTTCACTTCACTGTTCTCAAAGAGGATTCTGGCATTGTTAAAGTACTCTGGCTTCACTATGAGGACAGATTTCTTTGCATTCGGAATGTAACCTAAGCCCGGGCCGTGTGCCAACACCAGATCCCACCACTTTTTTTGGTCAGCTACTTTTCCTGCGCCCGTGAGATCATCTGAATATGCTACCTGTTTGACCCCGGTGTCCTCATATTGTATCTTCTGCTGCAGGTGCATGAGACCGAGCGCATACATTGCCATGGCCACCGAGTCTCCCTGAGTGGTGTCTTCCGCTGATTTGATGATCTCCAATTTCATTTCTTTCTTCTCCGCCCTGCTGGTGACAAATAGGTTTGCAGGTTCTCTGTATGTGTTCTCCACATACTTGGCCAATACTGGGCATTTAATTTTGATGTTGTGTATGGTAGCCTCTCTATTTAAGTTGTTGAATGCGTTTGATGCATCGACTAATAGGACTGCTTCGCAGTCTGGTTCCTCGAATATTTTTCTCATGGCGTGGACTGCAGCCTCGGAACCCGCCTGTTGCCCTGCGCACACCTGCAGGTTGCCAGCCGCTTCTCGCACCTCATCCTTCGCGACTTCCATAATTGCTTTTCCTATTCTTCTTCTTAGCACCTCGCCTATACCAATCGGGCGACAGCCAGGTTTCTTATCTAGCGGGATAAGTCTACACGCTGTGTATGCCTCCAGGTGCTGACAGTCTTCAGACGCCAGTTTCTTCGCCAAACCAGCGATAGCCTCATGCAGTCCCACCGCTGCCGTTCCAAATAGGCTGGTGCTAAGGAGACATTTCCATCCAGACGCATCTAATCCCGATGGTCCCGCCGCTCCTTGGGTGTGTAGAGCAAGGTTCCAGATCCTTTCTCTTGTGATGCTGTCAAAAACTACCTTGTGGGGTGGGAGGTAGTCACCATTGAATTTAGAGTCCAGGTTCGCTGGTCTTGCTATTGGATGTTTTTCTTTCAGGATCTTTATCGTTTCCTCGTTTAGGGGTAGAACTCCAGGATCTTCATTCTCCCCTGCGAGCGTTCTCATGGCAGCCGCAACCTTTCCCTGCCTCATCTTGTCAGCAAAATTCCTGGCTTTGTCTTCTGGACTTTTCTTTCTGTTGATGCCCTTGTTGAGTCTATCTTGGATAGCCTCCGCTTCCATCAACAGTTGCTCTACTTCTCCCTTTTCCTACTTTTCCATCCTCCGTTTCCTACTACTACTACTACTACGTCTACGTCTACGACCATTATTATTAAAACACGACTACTGAAAGTATTGGCAGTGTTAGTACTAGTGTGATACCCCTATTAGTAATAGCAGTAGCAGTAATGATAATACAATCTACCACCATTTGCAATAAAATACAATTATAGTGAAAATCCGTGCTAACAGGGTATTTTTGGGGCTTATAACGATGGCAGATGCAATGAAAAATAATCCAGTGTTTTGTTTAGGTGTTTATTAAATTTAAATTCAAAACCTCGAACTGTATTACTTTCAGCTGCTTCGGATGAAAGTTTCTTCCACTTATTGATGACACTGACGGCTAAACTATTTCTACCTATTTCCTATTCAAATATACATCTTGACAGCGTAAGAACATTATTTATCGTCTCCTAAAATCAGTATATATATATTTTTTTGATGTTATCAATCAGTTTTAAAATATTAAAGGCGTGTATTTTAGGTCTCCCAGTCTCCATTTTTTATATATATATTTACATGCTGCCAGCGGTTTTTGTATGTTTTTTTATAATTGTTATGGGTTTTGTGGCTCATTGCAGTACTTTCTTTAGCTTATCAGTACTTTCAACTAAACATTTTGGGGGTCATACAGGAACAGCATATTCCAAGAGTGGGTGAAGGGGTAATCAATATAATTGGTTGATGATAGATGAACTTTAGAAGTCAGAAAATTACTGCCATAGTCCCATTATCATGTCTGGTTTCTTTAAGGCAGATACTTTTATTCGCCACTTAGGTAGAAGTTTTTCCAAATAATTGATAGCTGCACTTAGTATCATTTTTACTTACGTGCATAGCTTTATACTTATCTAGGTTGAATTCCATTAACCTCATCAGACCACTGTTCTAGTTTGTTTAAATCTACTTGACTCTCTAGTCTATTTCAGTATTTATTTAATATTCCGCAAAACTTAGTATTATCAGTGAATACGGAGACAATAATCTAAATTTACAACCAATGTATTTGATATATACTTTGAAAAAAGAAACCTAGAGCACACATCTGATGTTTTTCATCCACAACATCCGAAAAGAAGATTAACCTTTTAATTTGACATTCATAACAACTCTGATATTTCTACTTGTAATACTAATGCTACGATTGTGTTAGCACAATGAGAAAAAGTGGCGAGAACAAATGCACTATTAATGTCACTGTTCTAAATGAGATGAAATTCTGTATAGCAAATCATCAGTGTTATCACTTCTCTAATCTCATTTACTGATATCGGTATTGACGTTACCAATATTCATTTCTTTCGGGATGATCATCAGCTGATTGATTTGCATTATGTCAATTAATCACGGCTGAATTAGTTAAACAACTTTCCCCGGCATTTTTCTTTGGCAGCTGACACGGAGAAGGGGGAATTAGAAGAGATATATATTCAGATATCGCCATCAACTTCATCGTCAGCGTGATCATTGATTGCACTCCAATGACGTCATGTCGCGGTCTTTACGCATTGCTTCTCTTCCTTCACCTTCTTCACGTGACATTTGAGCACGTTTTTTCTCTCTTTTTGTTCCAACATAATACTCACCCCAGCACAGGCAGGATGCCCATAGTATGGAGGGAATATTGAGAACAAAAGCCTACACGTAAAACACACACATACACACACATACACACACACACACACACACACACACACACACACACACACACACACACACACACACACACACACACACACACACACACACACACACACACACACACACACACACACACACACACACACACACACACACACACACGCACACACACACACACACACACACACACACACACACATACGCACACACACGCACACACACACACACACACACGCATACACACACACACGCACACACACACACACACACACACACACACACGCGCGCGCGCGCGCACATACACACACACACACACACACACACACACACACACACACACACACACACACACACACACACACACACACACACACACACACACACACACGTGTAGCCCCTGTTCACCTAGCAGCGAGTAGGTACGGGACGTTAGTCAAGGAGTTGTGACCTTGCATTCCCGGTGTGTGGAGTGTGAGTGGTCTCGAAAAAAAGAGGCTGCAGCAGATCCGAGGTGAAATACACACACACACACGCACACACACACACGCACACACACGCACACACACACACACGCACACACACACACACACACACGCACATGCACACACACACACACACACACACACACACACGCACGCACGCACGCACACGCACGCACACACACACACACACACACACACACACACACATACGCACATGTACACTCGGATACACATACATACATGTACACACGCACACACATATACACATGGGCACACACATGGGCACACGGATACACACACGCGCACGCGCGCGCCCACGCACGCATATGCACACAGAACTGAACAAAATAATTTTCGGTGTCCGGAATAGAAAGACAAGTTCCCCTGATAAGGTTAATCGAGACAGGTTTGACCCCATCACTATCCCTTCGCACACAGATGATTAAATTTGCCTCGTTAAGCCAGAGAATCTGCACACCTGCTAAAGAAGGATATAATCGAGATAGGCTCCAATTCTTTGCCACACGAAGGGTCACACACAGATAAACAAAATAAGATGGCAGTCATGGCAATGAAGGAATCAGGATTTCCTGTCAAGGAAAGGGTTGGATATAGCACAAGGTGAAACCATTTAGAAACTAACCTATTCGCTGAGATGAAGTTGGGAAAAGGAATTTCTTTCGGATAAATTTGTTCCCCCAGAATGAGACAGGATAAATTCACCTTGCTCTTCAATAGCAAGCTGCACTTTCTAAACCGTTCGTGAAATGTAAGACATTTCTAATCTGGAACAGGACTTGTACTAAAAACACCGGCATCAAACCTATAGATTGGACAACTATAATAAAAACAAGGATAAGAGGTAGTACAGATAGGTAAGCAGAAAGAAAATTTAAAATCTATAGAAAAAAAGGCAGACAAAAAATGGTCAAAGGAGTTGAATTAAAAAAAAAAAAAAATGGGGAGACTTAGGTAGAGAAAGAAAGGGACATTGACAACAATGGCAACAGATGTTCCGTAGATAGAAGAGACGAGAATAAGAGAGAAGGGGAGAAAAAAGGGAATGGAGGAAGAGAAGAAGTGAAGATGAGAAAGGAGAGGATAGAAGAATGGACATGAAGCGAGGAGAAAACAGAGAGAGAATTGCACAAAGGAAGGATTGGAAAGAATTTTGATGAGAAGGGACGAAAGGAAGAAGGGTGGATGAAGGAAGGGAGAGAGAAAAAGGAAAAGGGAGGAAAAGAGATACAGAGTAAGCGGAAAAGAGACAGTAGAGAAAGGGGAGTACATGGACAGAAAGAAAAAAGAAATGTAAGGACATTAATTGTAAAAATTTAAGGGAGAAAGATAAGGTAATGAGATAGTGGATGAAACTAGAAAAGGACAAAAGCTAAAGAAAAACATTGGAATAGAAAAAAGGGTAACAGGGAGGCCTCGGGAAGAAAACAGACATAGAAAAAGTGAGTTGAACGTAAAACATTAAAAACAAAGAGAGAGAGATAAAGGGGATGTTAATCTCTTCTGATTTATTCTACTGAACGCCAAACGATTTTTTCTTACGTTTATGACAATCTTTTCATAACTGTGGAGTTCAATTGAAATTGGATAACTCATTTAACCCATAGATATTGAAATAATTCGGAAAAAGAAATAATGCATGAGATGGTTGATAAATAGAGGAAGTGAATAAAAAACGGAAAATAAACGAGAAAGCATGAAATACAAAAACTTGTAAGAGAGAGAGAGAGAGAGAGAGAGAGAGAGAGAGAGAGAGAGAGAGAGAGAGAGAGAGAGAGAGAGAGAGAGAGAGAGAGAGAGAGAGAGAGAGAGAGAGAGAGAGAGAGAGAGACAGAGAGAGAGAGAGAGACAGAGAGTGAGAGAGACAGAGAGTGAGAGATAGAGAGAGAGAGAGAGAGAGAGAGAGAGAGAGATAGAGATAGAGATAGAGAGAGAGAGAGAGAGAGAGAGAGAGAGAGAGAGATTTGTAGGAGTGAAAATGGATTAAAGGGCGACCCAAACATAATACATTTGCACAGATTACAAACGTGCTTCCCTACAAAGAGTGGCTGGCAGCCTTACACAGAAAGGTTGCACACTAACATGCAATGCACACTGGCATGCAAAGCAAAATTACCCTGTATCAGGGCTCTATTAATATGTTTTCAGGTTCAAAAGTTGCCTTATGTATAAGGTCTTCAACAGCATCTATCTGATCCAAGAACATTTTATATAAAAAAAAGAGAGAGAAATAAGTGTTTGGTATAGGAGTAGCACGAAAATATATTGAATAATAACGGAAGTAAAGGAAATTTGAAATGTCAAAGGCGTTCAATTGTATGGAAAGGTGCAATCATAATCTAATGTGAAGTTAATTACTTTGCCTGTGTGGTTCGTTTAGCCGTCTGAGAGTCAGTCATATGTCAGTAACTTTATATATCGTAGTGGTGAGACATGACATCCTCCAAATTTAGGTAGATTGTAGCCTTGTGTGTAATATGTATATATATATATATATATATATATATATATATATATATATATACATACATATATATATACATACATATATATACATATATATATATATATATTTATTTATATATATGTATATATTTAAATATATGTATATATATATATGCATATATACATATATATACACATATATATACATATCTATGTATATATATTATATATATATATATATGTGTGTGTGTGTGTGTGTGTGTGTGTGTGTGTGTGTGTGTGTGTGTGTGTGTGTGTGTGTGTGTGTGTGTGTGTGTGTGTGTGTGTGTGTGTGTGTGTGTGTGTGTGTGTGTGTGTGTGTGTGTGTGTGTGTGTGTGTGTGTGTATTTACCTAGTTGCATTTTACGGGACGAGAGCTATGCTCGTAGTGAGCCGTTTTCGTATCTCTCCGCATCCAGTTTATTCCTAAAATATAGTATAGTTTTGGCATCCACTGTTTCTCTGTTCAGTTTGTTCCAGGCATGTATCATTCTATGTGGGAGCTATTCTTTTTCAGGTCTCTTCTATAAGTGTCCTTCTTTAATTTCTTTTCATATCCTCTTGTTTCTCTTATGTCCCATTTTAATAAGTCATCTTTTTCTAAGATTTCAATCCCTTTCATAATTCTGTAAATGGTCAATAAATCACCTCTTTCTTTTCTCTTTCCCAGCGTTCACAGATGTAGTTTCTCTAATCTTTGTTCATATGTTAGATTTATCAGTGTAGGTGCCATTTTTGTCGCTGCTCTTTGGATTCTTTCTAATTTTCTTATGTTCTTCTTTGTGCTGGGTGCCCACAATGTTGCGGCATATTCTAGTCTAGGTCTTATCAGTGTAGCCACTATTTTTTTTTAACCATCTCCTCGTCTATGTAGTCGAAGGCCATTTTCATTGATCTTAGTAAGTTAAAACTCTCTCCAAATAATTTGTTGACGTGTGTGTCAGGTGTCAAGTCGCTTGAGATGATTACTCCCAGGTTCCTTTCTGAATTGGCTTTTTTTATTTCTTTGTTCCCAATTTTGTATTGACCCTATACTCTATTTTTTTGTTCAAATTCTATTATGCTACATTTCTTCATTTTGAAGATCATCTCACATTTCTGACTCCACTCCCATATTTTGTCTAGGTCTTCTTGTAGCGATCTGCAATCTTCTTCCGTTTTTACTCTCTTGAGAAATTTAGTGTCGTCAGCAAAGAAGTTCATGAAACAATTTACTCCCTCATCCATATGATTTATATATATGGCAAACATTAAAGGAGCCAATATAGAACCTTGCGGAAATCCACTTTTCACATCTTCCCAGTTTGATTTTTTGTCTCTAAGTACCACTCTTATTTTTCTTCCAATTAAAAAGCCCTTCATCCATTCTAGCAGCTTACCCTGTATTCCTCCTATTATTTAAATTTTTCTTACTAATTTTTTATGTGGTACCTTATCGAAAGCCTTCTGCAAATCCAAGAAGGCGCAATCTACCCAGCCATCTCTTTCTTGTATTATATCAATTAAACTCGAGTAAAAGCAAATTAGGTTTGTGGTACACGATCTTTCACTTCTAACGCCAAATTGTTTTGGGTTTATTATTTTATTTTCCTCCAAGCGTTTGGTCCATTTATTTCTGATGACTTTTTCACATATTTTTGCTACTGTGCTTATAAGGGATACCAGTCTAAAATTTGTAGGGTTTTCCTTATTTCCTCCTTTGTATATTGGTACTATGTTTGCATCTTTCCAATCTTGTGGTACCTTTCCTTCTTTGAGTGAGGAGTCTATTATTTTGTATAGTGTATCTGTCAGTTTGTCTATAGACTCTTTCAGTATCCAATTTGTAATTCCGTCTGGTCCGTGCGATTTCCTGACATCTAGGTTTTTTATTTGATCTCTTATTTCTTTTTGTGTTACCTTTATTTCTTCCATTTTGGGTGATCTTTCTTGGTTTCTATCTTCCCAAAATTGTCTCAATTATAAAAACTGACATGAAATATCTGATCATGACTTCTGCCATTTCTATATCATCTATATATTCTTTATCTCCTTCACGCAATTTTACTATTTCGTGTTTATCCTTTAATTTTCATTATATAAAAGAGTTCGAGTTGACCTTTATATTTGTCTATAATATCTTTTTCATAAATTCTTTTTCTTTCCTGCGTATATTCACATATTCGTTCCTAAGTTTTATATATGTTTGCCATTTGGATGTTTTCTTTTTTCTTTTTTGTCTCTTTTCTGAGAGTAGTAGAGCTTGTGTCAGGATTAGAAATGGAGAGAGTGAGTGGTTCGAGGTAAAAGTGGGACTTCGTCAAGGATGCGTTATGTCGCCCTGGCTGTTCAACTTATACATGGATGGGGTAGTGGAAGAGGTAAATGCAAGGGTAGTGGGTCAGGGATTGGAGATGGTTAAAGAATATGGAGAAAAGTGGGAGGTGAGCCAGCTGTTGTTTGCGAACGACACTGCGCTTGTGGCAGGATCGGAGGAGGGATTGAGGAAGTTGGTGACAGAGTTGGGGAGAGTGTGTGATAGAAGAAAGCTAAAGATAAATGTGGGTAAAAGTAAGGTGATGAG
>NC_134779.1:1142500-1145000 GCF_046742065.1 Oratosquilla oratoria
TGTGTGTGTGTGTGTGTGTGTGTGTGTGTGTGTGTGTGTGTGTGTGTGTGTGTGTGTGTGTGTGTGTGTGTATGTGTGTGAATGCGTGTATGCGTGTGTGTATAAGTGTAAAAGTATGTATATATATGTATATATATATATATATATATGAATGAAATCAGCTATCCTGAGTCCACTGCTGAACAAAGGCCTCCTTCATAGTACTCTATGATTCACACGACCGCGCCATCCTCTACCACGCCACTCCCGCAAACTTCTCAATCTCATCTCTCCTCCTTCTGTCTGGACTCCCTCTTCCACGCTTGCCATCTCACGGCGTCCACTCGTTACACACTTGCTCCATCGCTCATCAGTCGTTCGCACTAACTTGCCTGCCCAATTCCACTTTCTTTTTCCGCATCTACAATATCTTTCACCCTAGTCTGCTCTCTCACCCAATTTGCTCTCTTTCTGTCTCTCAGCATTATTCCCATCATTGATCTCTCTATTCTCCTCTGTGCAGTACTTAGTTTTGTTTCCATCGCCTTCGTTAGTTTCCATGCCTCACACCCGTAGATTGTGGCTGCCAGAATGTACTGATTGTAAACTTTACGTTTCAAACATAAAGGTAGATAGCCTCTCAGGATTTTATTATATTTACCAAACACTTTTCAATCAATTGTAATACGTCTTTTTATTTCATTATCATGATCTTTCGTCACTTTCACCCTCTGGCCTAAATAATTATACTCTTCAACTTCTTCAAGACTCTCACCATCAATACTAATCTCTTTACTTTGAAATTTCGTGTTGAATTTTTGTTTTGTTTTACTCTTATTCTTTTTTAAACCTACTCTGAGACTTTTTTTGTTCATATCACTCAGCATACCTTGCAAGTCTTCTGCCCTTTCTGAAATAAGAATAATATCATATGCAAATAATAGGTGGTTTAAATATTCGCCATTGATTTTCAAACCTTCCTCTTCCCAACTCAATCTTCTGAAAATCTCTTCCAAGCAAGCTGTAAATAGTTTGAGTGAAATGGTAGCACCTTGCCGTACTCCTTTCTCGATCTTGGTCTTTTCTGTATCTGTATGTAGTCGAATTATAGCGGTACCTTTCGCATAAAAATTTTCAAAACCCTTACGATCTGTTCGTTTGTACCCTGCTTGCGTAACGAGTTTGGTACTGCTATTTGTTCTACCGAGTCCAAGGCTTTCTCGTAATCTACAAAAGCTAAACAGAGAGGTATATTGTATACAGTCGTTTTCTCGATTAGTTGGTTCATCGCCTGCAAATGGTCTAAAGTCGAATATCCGCTCCTAAAGCCTGTCTCTTCTCTCGTTTGCTTTCCATCTAAAACTTGACCTTGTCTATTTGTAAGGATCTTGGAGAATGCTTTATATACATTTGATAACAAGCTAATTCGTCGATAGTTAATAAGTTCCTTCTGGTCTTATTCTATATAAAAAAAATACTATAGCATTACACCATGATTCAGGAACGCTTTCTTGACGTAATCACTGGGTGTGCAACTGAGCCAACCTAATATGAACTTCTTTCCCTGCGTCTTTCAAAAGATCTATCGATATACCATCTTCCCCAGGTGCTCTTTCTCGTTACATAGTTCTTAGAGCAAATTCTACTTCTTCCTTTGTAATCTCTGGTACACTATCAATGTCTACAGATGAGTCTTCTGACTCAACTACGGTCTTTGACGAGTAAAGCTCTTGGTAAAATTCTTCTACTCTTTTTACCATTCTGTCTCTACATTAAATAATTTCTCCATTCCTATCTTTCAAGCATATAATTTGCTGTCTTCCTAAAGCATATCTGCGCTCGGCACCTTTAGTAATTTTACCTTTCCGAATAATTTCATCTATTACACCCATATTTCTCTTTCTTTTCTCTGATCTCTGCCTTTTCTTGATAAGCTTGTTTAGTTCTACTCTTTCTATTCCGTCTCTCCTGCTTTTAATCTGCATGGTCCTTCTTCTTGTAGTTAGGTCATTTGTAGCTTTGGAGTATTTGTTTTCTTTGATAATTTTTGTACTTCCTACTTTCTCTGCCAATTCCCTAATGATATTCACTAAATTAAAATTTATATCTTCCACGGTGTCCTCGATACTTCTTAGACCTTCTAATCTATTTTTAATTTCTAACTGAAATTCCTTCTTATTATCCTTAACCTTTCCAGGGCTTATTTTCTTTTTTAGAACTAGTCTCTCGGCTCTCAAATTGAATTTAGGTGTGCAACCTGCCATTCTATGATCACTACCTATGTTGACTTTATTCATCACCGTAACATTGCTAACGCTCTTGCTCTCATCTCCTAATATGAAGTTTACTTCGTTCTTTGTTGTTCTATTTGGACTTCTCCACGTCCATTTACGACCTACACGCTTTTGAAAGAACGTGTTTATTATCCTCATGTTGTAGTTCTCCGCAAAATTGACTAACATCTCGCCTCTGTCATTTCTTTCACCTACTCCAAACTTCCCAATGCACGATTCGTCTTCCA
>NC_134779.1:1167500-1172500 GCF_046742065.1 Oratosquilla oratoria
ATCTACATTCTACCTCCACCCCCACTCCTCCCTTTCCTGTCACATTTGCACCCAAGTATCTAAAACTATCCACTTCCTCCAGTCTCTCTCCCTTAATGCTCACTTCCAGTCTGCTGTCACTCTCTCCTCTTGTACATCTCATCACCTTACTTTTACCCACATTTATCATCAACTTTCTTCTTTCACACACCTTCTCAAATTTGTCACTAATTTTCTCAATCCCGACTCCGATCCTGATACAAGCACAATGTCGTCAGCAAACAACAACTGGCTTATTTCCCACTTTTCTCCATTTTCTTTAACCATCTCCAACCCCTGCCCCACTACCCTTGCATTCACCTCTCGCACTACCCCATCCATGTACAGATTGAACAGCCAGGGCGACATAACACATCTCTGACGAAGTCCCACCTTTATCTTAAACCACTCACTCTATCCATTTCTAATCCTAACACAAGCTCTACTACTCTCGTAAAAACTTTTGACTACTTTTAACAGGTTTCCTCATATCCCATATATCTGTAGTACCTCCCACAGTGCCTTCCTGTCTACCCTGTCGTAAGCCTTTCCAGATCCATAAAAGCAAAAAAAAAAATCCTTACCTTTCCTATAGCTTACTCACATACGAGCACATACATACATACATACATACATACATACATACATACATACATATATATATATATACATACATACATACATACATACATACATACATATATATATATATATACATACATAAACACATGCATACATACATACATACATACATACATACATACATACATACATGCATACATGCATACATGCATACATGCATACATACATACATACATACATACATACATACATACATACATACATACATACATTAATACATACATACATACAGGTACCACGACCACGGCTGCAGATGCGGCACCACAATACGAGTACCATCAAGCTGATGAGAGCACGCACCGACCGGTATAAAAAGATCCCCATACAGACATTTGTGAACATTGTTGTACAGCACAGCCATTCCTTAGCTTACTGTTTTGTTTTGTTTTTTAAAGCTTGTAACATCTTTTTAATGTCATAGTTTTGTAATGTTGTAATATTGTAGGATGTATATTTTCAGCAGTAATGCTGCTATACCCAATATTGTTATTATTGTAGGGTATTGTCGGCCAATTGATGTCTTCTTATAATACGTAGGGAATAAATGGAGCTACGAATGGACGCTGACTGCAGGTCATTCTAAAAAGAATGTTTTTATTGTCACAAATTCGTACAAAACTATAAAATATACATGTAAATGTCAATTAATAACAGAAAATACACAAGTATTAATCAATACGTAGAGTCGTAACTCTCACATCATAAATTTGACATCAAGTACATAATCACAAAATTTCACAAAGAAATGACATCACATCAACTCACCGACTTGTGCGTCTCCGATCCCTACGTCCGTTGACTCGTTTGACATTACAGTGGTGAAGTGGAGGATTGCGACATTATACGTGACTTGTCCCTCCCTCTAACAGCGTATAACCCACACATTGGGCGACTCTGACTAATGCCAGTTAGAGAGAAGACGACCTTGACATGCTGGCCCCCACACACCATCTGCCCACAACTTCTCCCACACTCGACCAAGTCGATGGCGGTGACGGGGGGAAATTGTACAACTGATCGTACCGTGACACTAATTGACGGACGTACAATGCACAAATTATACCGTGACATTAACGGACGTACAATACAAATGATTTATTCCACTCCTGATTTTTATACAATGAAAGCAGTAACACAAATTTACGTCTATGGACGTAACACTCCCCCACCTTGAATCTTACGATTCAAAAGAAAAAAAAATCACATACATATACATATCTATGACAGACAACACGAAACATTTACATAGAACCTTCAAGGAATACAAGTTTTGTAATGGGTCGGGTGAGCTCACTGAATTGAGTTTTCAAACGGGCACTACGGACCAATCCGTCCCTGCTCACCCGCACTTCCTGGACTCTCCCCAGCGGCCAAGAACCGCGGGGCGAGTTTTCATTTATTATAAGCACTAAATCCCCGACTGAAAGATTCGGGCTTTCAGAATTCCACCTCTGCCTTCTTTGCAATTCCACTAGGTATTCACTAACCCACCTTTTCCAAAATTGTTTGGCTAAATGTTGCACGTGACGCCAATGTTTGCGGTAAGGATCGGCATCGTGAAAGGCTCCCCAAGATAGTGGGGAGTTTCCTTGGAGGAGTAACAGATGATTGGGAGTCAGCGGACTCTCATCACTTGCATCATCACTGCATTTGGTAAGTGGCCGACTGTTGACTATACTTTCCGCTTCGCAAAAAAGGATTTGCAAAACATCATCAATCATCCTGGGGCTTTTGATGACCAAAGCGAACAGTATCTTGCGTACAGACCTTACCATGCGTTCCCAAACGCCACCGTGATGTGACGCGGGAGGCGGGTTGAACGACCACTCAACGTCACGTCGACGTGTTTCCCTTACGATCAACGATCGGTCCAGATCTCGTAAACTGCGTGCTAATTCAGCCCTCGCTCCTACTAGGTTAGTACCATTGTCTGACCACACCTTACTGGGGTAACATCGCCTCGCTGTGAAGCGTACGAAACCATTAATGAATGCGTCAGTTTGTAAGCTATCAAGCTTCTCAATGTGAATAGCTCTCGTAGTAAAACACGTGTACAGACACCCGTAACGTTTCATTTCTGATCTCCCGACTTTAACAAGGAAGGGTCCAAACAGGTCTACTCCTACGTACCTAAAGGCTGGCCCCCCGGGTTCACACCTCTCGGGAGGGAGGTCAGACATTCTCTGGTTCATGGGGGCCCCGTATAATCTCTTGCAAACTATACAATCCATTTTGACGCGTTTCACCAATTTTCTACCCCGTATGATCCAGATTTTCTTACGCACCCGACTGAGTGTCCATTCCACTCCTACATGAGAGGAATTATGGCAATCACGTACAATTAATGTAGACAACCTGTGGTTATGAGGGAGGATAACAGGATTTATAGCTTGCCCATTCAATGCTGCATGCTTGAGTCTACCACCAACTACTAACAGACCATCTATAAGAATAGGAGACAGTTTATATATTGAACTGGACTTTAACACAGTTTTACCTGCTTCAATGTTCTTGGTTTCATGAAAATAAGCACGCCCTTGAACATGTTTGACAATCAGATTTTCCGCGTTCATGGATATCAAGTGGTGAATTTTGCGGAATCTTCTTCTTAAGAAATTGTATTAGCCTTAACCACCAACCAACGGCCTTCTTTAATCTGTAAAGGCTTGAATAGTGCTCAATCAGCGTATCGATCGGGTGTTGGGTGACGCCCGACTGCCACGTCTGTACGATATTCGTGGGATGTACGTCACGCCTCACCTCCGGGTCTTCATCTTGTAGGTGTCCTACAAGATCATCTTGTGCTGGCCATGCACACTTGTAATTCGACAAGAAGGGAGGACCATTAAACCAAGAAACTGGCAAATTGTCTACAAAGCATCCCCGAGATAGTACATCTGCAGGATTCTCTTCACCACTAACATGATGCCACTGATTGGCCTCTGAAATCTGTCTAATGACTGTAACACGATTTGCCACGAAGGTCTTGAACCTTCTTGTCTCATTCTGTATATATGCCAGAGCTATAGTACTGTCAGACCAGAAGTTAGATTTGAGCAAGGGGATATCTAACTCTCTTCTAACAACAACATCTAATTTGGCTGCTTCAACGGCAGCCGAAATTTCCAATCTTGGTATAGTAACTCCTTTGATAGGGGCTACTCTGGCTTTACTGGCTAGTAGAGCTACATGTACTTTCCCATCTTGGTTGATTGTCCTCATATAAGTGCAAGCACCAAAGGCAACCTCACTTGCATCACAAAAATGATGTAATTCTGAAGTACAACCATTTAATTCCAATGGGAAAACACATCTAGAGAAGCGAAGTCTCGAGATTTCATATAGTGATGCTATCCATTTCAACCACTTCTGACACAAAGATATAGGAATACTTTCCTCCCAAGACATCTTAAGCCTAGTCGGCTTCTGGAACAAAATCTTGACTGGAACAATGATTGGCAAAACTAAACCTAAAGGATCGTAAGTCGAAACAAGTTGACTCAACATAACTCGTCTAGTCACATTCTGTGTTTGAACACCTTTACTAACGAAAAAGAAACAGTCGTTCTCGACGTCCCATTTAATCCCAAGCACTTTGCTATGCACATTTGATGTCAATTCCTTTGCTTCCTTAGCCCTGTCTTGCTCATTGATGCTCTCTAGCAATTTGACGTCATTAATCATGAATTTGGTTAAGTTATACCCTCCGTGTCTGAGGACACTTCTAGTATCTTCAATTACCTTAATTGTCTCTTCAGGTAACGCTACGGACTTCAACATATCGTCAACGTAAAATGACCGGAGTAGCGTGTCTTTTACTTCCTCACAAGGTTGCATGTCTTCTACAGCCTTCCGCAAGGCATAGGTGCTACTACTAGCGCACCATATTCCGCCAAAGGGATGCGAGGTCATTCTTAACTCTCTTATTTCATCGCTAACATACCATAGGAACCTTAAAGCGTCTCTATCGCTAATGGGAATTTTGACTTGGTGATACATAGCCTCAATGTCGGCCGTGATGGCGTAATGATATTGGCGAAACCTGAGTAACACGTAAATCAACTTATTATTCAGGTCTGGGCCCTGTAGGCACTGACTGTTCAGACTGACTCCGTTCTTTTGAGCAGCACAGTCGAATACGACTCTCACCTTACCTGGTTTGGTTTCGCTCGTAACGGCATGATGCGGTAGGTACCACACTTTACCGTCATCTCTCTTTAAATCAACCTCGGGAACATACTCTGCATACCCCTTCTTTAGCAAATCTGAAATATTCTCAGAGTATACATTCAATATGCCGGATTTCACCAACCTTTTGTGCAAACTTCTTAATCGTCTCT
>NC_134779.1:1182500-1185000 GCF_046742065.1 Oratosquilla oratoria
TATTAATACTTGGCTCACCTATCAATCACCTGATTGGCTGCGACCATCCTAAAAAAAAAAGATCAGTTAATCTTCAATTGTCAAGAGGGGAGTATATCAGTTACTGTGAAGAACATACACTCGTATGTTCTGATTAGCTGAGCAAAGTAGCCACCAGTTCATTTATCTTTTAGGCAAGAGTTTTTAGTTACAAAGCTATATATATTAGATAAGACACAATTAGTTTTATTGTTTTTTCTTGAAGCTTAGCTGAATTATTGCTTTGATTTGTTAGTCTACGCTAATGAGCAACGGCTCATATTTTTCATCGAAAACAATTTCTTGTTTAGTAAAGTTATATGGCAAGATTAGAAATATATACAGAGTACAGAATAATACTGAAACACAAGAAATAAAGTCAGGCATGAAAATATTATGCACATGATAAAAAAAAAAAAACTCGCTATATGTTAGGGTTGCAATTTTTCTCTTTCCCCATATTTTCTTAGCATGCCTAATGCAAATATAATATACTATTATCATCTCGTGGTACATCAGTAGAAATACTTGGTGAAAGATATGTTCGAAATAATTTATGTAGTACTTTGCAAAGTATAAACTCGGTCTGTCCACCTTGTTGAAAATTACGTTATGACGTCACGTCGCCTACAGATTCATGTGGACTTGAGGCGAGCGGGGTTGGTTTTCATCGACAAACCATACACATCGTGCTAATATTTCTCGTGTGGGACAGAACACTTTTGTTGGCATGGTTGTCTGGGAGCGTGTGTTTTGTTTTATGAATCTTTCTGATTTTCACGATTTGCATGTTGTAATAGTTATAAGATTCATTTGTCACCGAGAGCCTCTCTTGTCAACTGGCCTATAAGAGTTGCTATTTCATTCATCGTTATTTCATCACAATGGCCATCATCATCAGTATCATCATTATCATTATCCTTACCATCGTTATCATCATTATCGTTATCAATATTAGTATCGTCAATACTATTGTCATCTAACAATGTTATCGTCAGTACTATTATCATCATTATTAGGATCATCATTATGATCATTATGATCATTATGATCATTATGATCATCATTATGATCATCATTACTATGATCATCATTATCATTATGATCATCATAATGGTATTATGGTATTATTGTTATCTTATGTATTCTTTTTGTATTAGGTCACACATAATTAGCGGTAATGACGGATACTTGGACCCAAATCAGCATTGGCCAAAAGCGACGAAGTGATCAAACTTTGCTATCATCAAGAAGAGCGGATGGCAATTCTGGATCATATGATGACATGAATCACGATCATCGAGCAGAGGACAGCAGTGACATGGTGCATCGGTGAGAATGGAATTCGAGTGAGGATGAAGGAATTGCACCGACCCCTACACCACCTGACACGAACCTCTGCGACAATGTGGGTTTTTCTTCCTGGAGTGATGGTTATGTTTTTGAGCCTCACATTCATAATTTTGACTCTAGTTCATCAGGTGTGACTTCAGGTTTTTCCCGTTAGACCTGATGGAACGGAAGCAGAATATTTAGAAGCTTTCTTTGACAATGAAGTAATGGACAAAACAGTGCAGAAGACTAATCTACAAAATAATTATCTCATAACACAGGAGAGTGACAATTCAGAAGAAAGTAATACACACAGCCACCTCAGGGAACTCTTTATGTTCTTTGCTCTAATTATTCTGATGCCACACGCAAAGAAACATGTCATCAGCGACTATTGAAAAAAAGAAACGTTGCTGGGTACACCAACATTCGGGAAATTCATGTAAAAAAAAAAATAGGTTCCAAACACTATTAAGGACCTTGCACTTTGCCACGAATACACAACCTCGACCAGACGACCGGATGTGGAAGATATGTGATGTGTTTATGATGATAAAGGTACGGTACAGCCGATTTCTCAAACCCTTCTGCAAGCTGGTAATAGGCGAATCGCTTGTGCTATTCAAGGGATGTCTTATTTTCAAGCAGTATATGCAGACGAAAAGAAACCAATTTGGAATAAAATTGTTTGTCTTGTGTGATTGTGAGACTGGTATTGTAGTGGACATGATCCCATACACAGGTACCAGCATTGATTACAATCGAAATGACTCTCACGGAAGCACCAGGAGCATTATAATAACTCTGCTTGCACCATACATGGAGAAAGGTCACATCTTTTATACAGACTCCTATCAAGCCCATATTTGTCCCGTTTTCTGAGCGACAAAGGGGTAGGATCCTGTGGTACAACTCGAAAGACACGAAAACACATGCCTCCACTTTTCAAGGCACACAAAATTAGAAGTGGGGACCACAACATTCAGAAGTCGGGAAAGGTCATGGCAACGCAGTAGCATGACAAGCGTGAAGTCATTATGCTGTCAACTCTGCATACCGGAAAAATGATGACTACAGGGAAGGTGAATTACAGGACAGGTGAAGTAATAAGGAAACCAGACCTTGTGATTGACTACACGGCAAATATGCG
>NC_134779.1:1190000-1192500 GCF_046742065.1 Oratosquilla oratoria
CACACACACACACAAACACACACATAAACACACACACGCACACGCACACGTGTGTGTGTGTGTGTGTGTGTGTGTGTGTGTGTGTGTGTGTGTGTGTGTGTGTGTGTGTGTGTGTGTGTGTGTGTGTGTGTGTGTGTGTGTGTGTGTGTGTGTGTGTGTGTGTGTGTGTGTGTGTGTGTGTGTGTGTGTGTGTGTGTGTGTGTGTGTTTGTAAAGAGCTGAAGTCCTGGAGTCATGTTATCGGAAAAATTTATGTACTGGATTCAGAGTAACAGATTTACTACCAACGATTCGAACCCTGTCTTTTGTTCGTCTTCAGGGTTATATAATATCAGCAAAAAGGAATCAACTAAATACTATACCAGTGCTGCCTGGGACAGGTCCCACCAGATTGAACAGAGTTGCAGGTTTATTGAATTTCGCCATCGTAAAAAAAAAACTCTCTCTTCCAAGAATATGAGGGGCCCCATACGTAACAAAGCAATTACACATGTCTTGGACGATATGGAGAAAGAATTACAAAATTAGACAAAAGAGGCACGAACATGCTGCTACTAACATCCAAAAAGCTCATAATGGTAAAATCTCACTCTTGACAAAATCCCCATTACTAGGCCGCCGACCATCGCTCCTTAGTTCCTGCGTGTCCTTCTCTCCTTTGTAGCTAAGATACAAAACAAAACAATTAAACAGAGCTGAAACCATATTCTGAATGTCCTGAGAGATATCGACGCAGTGTGATCAATTCTTTTGTCAAGCGTGCGTTCACACACTGTTCTACATGGACTGCTACCAACGCTGAATTGAAAAGAATTTCTCAACTCCTTTCCAACAACGGCTACAAGAAAGAAGAGATAGACGAAGTCATAAGAAGACGACTGGACACTTTCATGGCCCAAGAGACACACGTGGACAACCACGCGACCATCAATTTGTATTATAAAAACGTTGTCTTCTGCTTATAAACAAGACGAGAAAGTCATGCGGAATATCATCCAGCGTAATGTTCAACCCACCGATCCCGACACACACATCAAACTCACAATTTAAATCCAAACGAACTTCTAACCTAGTAATGAAGAACAGCTGTCTCCCACCAACAAATACACTTCAAAAAGTGAACCTAGTATACCAATATACTTACAATATTGGTGACTAGTGTCGCCTACCTACCAGGTATATAGGTTTCACTACCACCACACTGTCCAAAAGAATCACAGAGCACTTACAGGATGGAGTGATACGCCGCCATAACGAGAGGACACTGAGCAGAAAAATGATGGAAAAAAATCCAGTAATCCAACAAAGTGAACATGACACCAGGAGATTACGAATGACGGAAGCTGTGTATATTCACAACTTAAAACCTACCATCAACATCCAACAAATGCCCGTTTCCATCCTTCCTTCAGCTAGAAACTCACAAGCAACACACGGAGCGCCATAAGGACTTAGACAGACAGCACCCCACTGAGACCTTCCGCACAAAGGTCACCTCCCCCAGTGCCAACATAAGCCAAATATAATCACCATTTCAACCTAACACAACTATACTTATACTCCTGAAGATGGCCGAGTGAAGGCCGAAAGACGTCTCGAGTTATTATGAATTTTAGAAACTTACTTAGTATCCTCGCCTACGAAGATCGGAACACCGTTAGAAAAATTGAAAAAGTATACATAAATACATATAAATAAAAATATATGTATACATGTACACACACCAACATATATATATATATATATATATGTATATATATATATATATGTATATATATACATATATATATATGTATATATATATATATATATACATACACACACACACACACACACACACACATATATATATATATATATATGTATATATCTGTATATATATATATATATATATATATATATATATATATACCAATGTACAGTATATAGTAAATCATGCACGTATGTTCTGATATAGCTACAAGCAAAAAGTGGTAGACCGGTTGAGTGAGTGAGTTAGTGAGTGAGTGAAGGAGTGGTTGAATGAGTGAAAGAGTATGTGGATCAGAGGAGGAGAGAACGAATGTGTTTGTGTGTGTGTTTAATCTAGTTAAACAACTTTTCTTGGAAAGTATCTCGTAAACTAGTGGCCGTATCTTTTACTCACTCTCATCCTAACTTTCCTCTCTTCTCTCTTCCTTCCTTCTTCCTGCTCCTTTCACGTCGATCTTATTCTTGTAACAAACATATTTTTCTTTGTACTACTCTTTCTGCCTTACTTATTTCTTACATTTTCTTTCCTTTCCCTCTTATTTTCTTCTCTACGTTATCATGTTTTCTCTTTTCTGCGTTCATTTAAGGTCTGTGTATTTTTTTTCCTTTATTTCTATTCCATTGGTGTTTTTTTCAAGTAAATATAAGTTTCTATTTCACTTGTGTCA
This sequence comes from Oratosquilla oratoria, assembly GCF_046742065.1. Lineage (NCBI taxonomy): Eukaryota > Metazoa > Arthropoda > Malacostraca > Stomatopoda > Squillidae > Oratosquilla > Oratosquilla oratoria. The sequence continues at coordinate 1,192,420 of NC_134779.1, forward strand.
CTACTTACTAACAAGACATCTATATTTTTCTTTCATTGTTTGGTTTTCTGATTTCTACTATTACAATTTAATTATTTTTTC
>NC_134779.1:1210000-1212500 GCF_046742065.1 Oratosquilla oratoria
ATTTGTGGATGTACTGTGTCTTACTGCATTGCGTTTGATCCAAAGCAGTTAGCAAGGATGACCCGTTATTCATGAGGAGTTGAGATGGGAGAGGTGGAAGGGGTGGTGGAGGAGAGTGAAATGGGTGTGAATAGATACTTGCCTCTGACGCTACCTTCCTTATAAGGGTGAAAAATCTCTTAGTATATAGATATAGAAAGAAAAAATCAGAAGAAAATTAGGAAATATAAAAAAAACACATATAGGAAAAACAGATAGAAGGGATGAAAGATAGGATGGATAGGCAGATGATATTATAGGACTAATTATTGGTTGGATACCTGATCCTTTTAATGAAAAGACAAAAATGCCGATCACAATGAACGAAGAAAGAGAAGGAGAGAAGAAAGGAAGGGAAATGGGAAAGAAACAGAGCTCGTGCTGTGGGAATACGATGAAGGAGGAATGAAGATAGAGAGGAAGGGAAGGAGGGGGGAAAGAGGGACGGGATATTTATTAGAGGAAGAGAGAGTACCTTCTGTGGGAAGACCTGAGATAAAGACGAGGAAGGGCAAGCCATCCATCCCAAATGCTAATTGAGAACTCCCCAGAGGTGCTCTCTGACCTAATGTGGGGGAACAGGGTACAAGGCAGGGACCAAGGCTTCGGCTTGGGATAATACAGGACCTGCAGGGGGATGATGAGGTCTAAGTGAATAGAGCATCAACTGGAGGCGTTGAAGGGGAGAACCCCGCTTGCATGGCATAATAGAAGAGGAGGCAGAGTATAAATGGAATATAAGGTGAAATTCTGACTTTATGCTTAAAGATGACAGTACCATCTCCAGCTTCATGAAGAAAGATAGAGTGAAAACATATTCATCAAAATGTGCGATATGCACAGTAGAGCAATATGAACAGACTACTCCTGTCTTCCTGTGTGTGTGTGTGTGTGTGTGTGTGTGTGTGTGTGTGTGTGTGTATTCACTTGGTCTTTGGATCACGTGTTGGACTCGTGATCGACAGCTATTTCCCTCCTGAAAGAGAGCTCAGAGCTCGTAGGTCCGATCTATGGGTAATGCTATGACCTTGCACACACACACACCCCCAACTCCCCGCCCACGAGAGTTGGAGTAACACCCCTCAGCGCTGCGATACTGATATTATTTCAGCCCCGGGCGAGGGTCGAACCCGGACCTCCGTAGTGGCAGGCCAGAGCTCTAACCACAGCGCCATGAGAGGTGTGTGTGTGTGTGTGTGTGTGTGTGTGTGTGTGTGTGTATGTGTGTGTGATTCACTATGGTCTTTGGATCACGTGCTGGACTCGTGATCAACGGCTATTTCCTCCCGAAAGAGAGCTCAGAGCTCGTATATGACCAACCTATGGGTAATGCTGTGACCTTACACGCGCACACACACCCCAACTCCCCGCCCACGAGAGTTGAAGTAACAACCCGCTGTGCAGCAATACTGAAATCATTTCAGCCCTGGGCGTGTACCTGTGTGTGTGTGTGTGTGTGTGTGTGTGTGTGTGTGTGTGTGTGTGTGTGTGTGTGTGTGTGTGTGTGTGTGTGTGTGTGTGTGTGTGTGTGTGTGTGTGTGTGTGTGTGTGTGTGTGTGTGTGTGTGTGTGTGTGTGTGAGTGTGTGTGTGCGTGTGCGCTTGTGTATGTGTATGTGTCTTGTGTTTGCGTATGTGTGTTTGTTGGGGGATTTGGTCTGTCTAGTGTCAGACGATTTTAGTCAGCTTGGGAGGCCCAAAATGTTAATCTATGGCCTCTATAAGCATTCTGAGAAAAAAGAAAGAAAAATAAAAGAAAGTAAGAAAAGAAAAAATGAAAGGAAATTTATTTTTGTTACCCATTAACGTGATATATCGTTTACCAAATGATTCACTGTTGGTTGGTACGAAAATGAAAAAACTAACCATTGCAGAAGTGAAACTCAAACGAGAAAGCGAATAGGCCATAAAGACATATGAACCAAAGGCTTATGTGAATATTAAACAGCAGCAGCAGCAGTAGCAGCAGCAGCAGCAGCAACAACAACAACAACAACAACAACAACAACAACAACAACAACAACAACAACAACAACAACAACAACAACAACAACAACAACAACAACAACAACAACAACAACAACAACAACAACAACAACAACAACAACAACAACAACAACAACAACAACAACAACAACAACAACAACAACAACAATAATCTCGGTGGCCAACCTTCATGTTGAGGAAATGAGAAGTACAAGAGAATTGAAGTCTGCAGATATCCCTTGCTTTCTTTTGTATCCAGTCTATCTATATCTTCGCAGTATTATCTATTCCTCCTTCTCTTTAATAACATTTGCATATTTTAGTTCTCTTCACCTTTTTATTTGTATGTTTCTGGTTTCTTTGTGGTTATCCTCTGCAAACAACTTAATTTACAAATATGTGCTTTGGACATAAAATCCGGTATTTTGAAAAAACAAAAAAGAAACAGTAACAATGGCGGATGGGAGCTTCCCTCTA
>NC_134779.1:1227500-1232500 GCF_046742065.1 Oratosquilla oratoria
ATTTGTTTATCATTTAACTATCCAATTTTTAACTTACTTTCATTTATTTATCTATCTATTTCTTATTTGTTATCTCCGTATTTGTTTCTTTAATTTCACATCTAATCATTATTCATTTATCTATTACTCTATTTATATATTTATTTATTCATTCATTCACTTATTAAATTTATCTTTTTAATTATAGATTTATAATTGTTTATTCATTCATGCAACTAGGAATCTTTTTATCTAATTATCTATTTACTAATTTATTAATCATCTTATTCTAGTATATATGTAGTCGTGCCTTTATCTATTTACGCACTCTCTCACTAGTATGATTATTCATTTATCTATTGATTTGTTTATTCAACTAAATTAATATGATTATACTTAGGAAAAGTTAATGAGATTGTGCCTGTATAGAGAATATTCCTCTGAAATGAAACTTCAAGAAACCATTATACTTTTTTAAGAGCAGAGGCAAAATTTTCATTTTTATGTTGAGATATGTACACATTACGTGCGAATTTGTTCAACTAGATACATACCTCTATGTTTTATAAGTCACTGTAACTTTGTTACGGGTTAGCTGTGTTCGAATCTCTACACTGAATCGTCCACGATCAATTGATATCTTCCAAACAAAATGTCTCCAATCGAGCGAATCGTCTCGATGGAGACATTTTGTTGGAAATTGAAACGTCGAGCTGAGGATTCGAGAGATCTTGATAGCGCATTGTTTAAGTCACTGTAACTTTGTTATATATATATATATGTATGTATGCGATTCTTCATATATATATATATATAAAGATATATATATATATGTATGTATATATATATATATATACATATATATATATATATATATATAATATGTATTCATATATATATATCAAGGACTACTATTACACAGGACGTGCGCACCCAGATCTCTGGGTCTGCTAGCGGAGGCCATTGCTTTCTTTGTAACCTAATATTTTATAGTGGATAAATATATCAAAACTAGAAACCGAACATTATATATAGGACAAATACATCAACTATTGACTTATTCAATGCAATATAAGTTAATATAAACTTTTATAGTGAAATAAGAAACTATTTTTAAGGCACTGTTATGCTTTGAAATACCAATTGTAGCCAGACTTAACTGGTCTTATTATATGAGGTTAGTGGACACCAGGGTTGGCGTTTTTTTTTTTTTTTTATCTTAAAAAAAATTCTTATTTAAATCAGATTTATTTGATTTGAATAGATTTTTTTTTTATAAATTTTAAATATTATGGGATTGCTATCTGATATGCGATCTGATTGCTAAAGGACATTTTTAGTATATCAATATAAGGAGCAGTGTTATATAACAAGGAACGGTATAAGCCGTATGTGAGGACGGTATGCTCAGGTTCACTCGATTCCTCCAAGAGTTTTCTCATCTTGGTGACATTTGCTGCATTGTCTGTCACAACACTTCCAATGTGACAACCAAAATCTTGTTCAGCCTTCTTGACCGAATTTTGTACAAGTTGTAGAAGATATTCAGCAGTGTGAGGTTTCCCTGATGTGTCTATTGTGTCAACTAGATAAATCTAACCAGTGGATGTTGTTAGAGTGACACATATTATGGGCTCATTATGGATGTTAGACCACCCATCGATTGAAAGACATACAGTTTCATTATTCAGGTCATCTGCACACTTTTTATATTCCTTTTCATACACAAGATCCAAGTACTTATCAGCGATATCTTTTCGGGATGTATGAATATAACCTGGCCTCAGGTTCTGAACCATCTTGAGAAACTGAGGGTGCTGAACAAGACGAAATGGTGAATTTGTAGCAAATATAATTCTTGGATCTTCTTTGTCGAGATTTTCCTTTTGAGAGGCTGGAGTTTTTATGATAAATCTGTCATGAGATGTTGATGACTTTCTTTTAGATGAAAATGATTTAGGAGAAGTGGCGCCTGTGGAGGAGTCTGATAGTGACCTTTTTAATGGTGGAGTCAGGTTTGCAGATAATTCAAGTGGAGCCGATGATGAAGGGATTCAAGCTGTTGATACAGATCCTGAAATGGAAACAGAAAATTTTAGCATATTGCATAATTTATAAATGAATAAATAAATGAATGAATATAGTGTGATTTAGGCTACTTTTGAGAACAGTAGCTATTTTTTTATATAATGATCATATTCACACAAGCCACTAAATTATTTGGAAATAATTAACAGGATATGAAATAGGTGGGCTTGGAATTCAGCCCACACAGGATTCAGTCCACTTTTAAATTCACTAAAAATAATGGGTTAGTTGGGTTAGGTTAGGCTAAATCCCTTTGGGCTGAATCCCATGTGGGCTGAATTCCAATGGAACCTATGAAATATATTACACAACGTTGAATGAAATGAATAACAATCATCTAGGCCCCAAAGTTGAGTGGATACAGTATATTATAGTGATATAGTCATTACCCAAATTTAGAAATAATGAAGTTGAAGTATCATCTCTTTAGGCCTTCACATTTTTATTTCACATGCTCTCCATTGTTCACTTAATTTATATAGTTGCGTATGAAAAGGGAGAAATGCACACAATATAAGTAAAATTATTTACCTGGGTCATCAATTTCTTCTTGTGTATGCTGTGGCTCACCTTGGCCTTTATCTCTGTGAGATTTTAATCTTGACACAATGCCCTGTAGTTCCTGGCTGCAGTCTTTGGATTTAGCTCGGTACCCTTTGCCAGAAGTTGTTGGTAGTTTTTCAAAGTAATTCCAGACAGGATAATTTTTTCTGCCTGAAGGAACCACTCTGCCAGGTCCAGAAGACATCGTTCCTGGTTGATTCTAAAGCAGCAACTGACTCAGTGAGAAACTGCTTACCTAGAACAAGTTTCAACATGAATCTTGTTGAAACTTGTTGTGGGCTGCACAGTGATATATACATGTAGGCTTATACCGTTCCTTGTATACTTGTGGCAAGTCTATATAACACTGCTCCTTATATTGATATGCTAAAAATGTCCTTTAGCAATCAGGCCGCATATCAGATAGGAACCCCACAGTATTCAAAATCTATAAAGAAAATCTATTTAAATCAAATAAATCTGATTTAAATAAAAAATATATATATTTTAAAAAGATAAAAAAAAAAAAAAAATCGACAACTCTGGTGTCCACTAACCTCATACAATAATAACTGTTAAGTCCGGCTAAAATTGGCATTTCAAAACATAACAGTGCCTTAAAAATAGTTTCTTATTTCACTATAAAAGTTTATGTTAACTTATACTGTATTGAATAAGTCAATAGTTAATATATTTGTACTATATGCAATGTTAGGTTTCTAGTTTTGATGTATTTGTCCAATATAAAATGTTAGGTTACAAAGCAATCAATGGCCTCCAATAGCGGACCCAGGGATCTAGGTGCGCACGTCCTGTGTAATAGTAGTACTTGATATATATATATATATATATATATATATATATATATATATATATATATATGCAAAGTAGACCACTTGGAATAAGAAACTAACGAAGCAGAGCGCTTTCGTATATTACATCTTCAGCGCTCTACTTCGTTAGTTTCTTTCTCCAAGTGGTCTACTTTACATAAGTGAACACACGTATTCGTGTTCTTATTAGCATATGTATATATATATATATATATATTTATAAATATATAAATGTATTGTATATATTTATAAATATATATATACATATATATATATATTGTATATATTTATAAATATATATATATACATATACATACATACATATGTGTATATACATATATATATATATATATATATATATATATATATACATATATGTATATATGTATATGTATATATTTATATATATACACACACACACACACATATATATGTAAATATATATATATATATATATATATATATATATATATACATATACATACATATATACTTACTCTTACTCTTGCTCCGCTGATCTTCGGGCCACTTGGTGATCCATAACCACTTTTGAAACGTCTCGTCATGCCTTTCTGTCCTGTGCCACCTCCTTCCATTCTCTTGGTTCTATTCTGCATATCTGCACATCTTCTTCAACGCATCTCCTCCAGTCTTTTCTAGGTCGTCCAAGTGGTCGTCTTCCACGCACTCCATTATTGAGCACTTTCTTTGGCCATCTATCTTCTTGCAACCTTGTGACATGTCCTGTCTATTTCAATCCATTTAATCTTATTACATTTTTAATATGGGGTTTTGTTTGTTCTCGAATTTCACACACACACACACACACACACACACACACACACACACACACACACACACACACACACACACACACACACACACACACACACACACACACACACACACACACACACACACACACACACACACACACACACACACACACACACACACACACACACACACATATATATATATATATATATATATATGTGTATATATGTATATATATATATATGTATATATATATATATGTAAAATATATTTACAGACATGTATACATATATACATATATATACATTATATATTTATATATAAATATATATATATATATGTATATATGTATACACACACACACACACACACACATATATATATATATATATATATATATATATATATATATATATATGTATATATATATATATACACATATATATATATATATATATATATACATATATATGTGTGTGTATGTATGTGTGTGTATGTATATGATTATGTAAAATATACACATAAATATATATATTCATATATATATATATATATATATATATATATATATATATATATACAGTATATAGTATATATGTATATATATATATATATATATATTTATATATATATATATATACAGTATATAGTATATATGTATATATATATATATATGTATATTTGAAAATAAATATGTATGTGTGTGTATGTATATAATTGTGTAAAATATACATATACAAATATATATATATATACATATTTGTATATATGTGATATATA
>NC_134779.1:1242500-1252500 GCF_046742065.1 Oratosquilla oratoria
GACATAATACATCCCTGACGAAGCTTGCTGTTGTGCAAGTTCCCAAATAAACTTTGAGTCTTTCCTCAACAAAGAACTTAATGGATTAGCAATGTCCGCATATCCTTGGATAAAATTTCTATAATATCCTGTCAATCCTAAGAAACTGCTAATTTTTTCTACATTGTTTGGAACTGGAAAATTCCTTACTGCTTCAACCTTTGAATTTACTGTGCTAATTCCATGCTTGTCTATCTTATGTCCCAAATAAATAACACTGTCTTACAAGAACTTATATTTTTCAAGTTTATCTAAAATATAAATGTTATCTTTCCTATCTATTTCTAGGGATACTTTGATTCCTGTCACTGGCCTTAAGTCTGGCTGATTTAAAGATGGGATTAACGGTGATTTCACTAAGATCCTTAAGTCAGCAGGACATATGACCATGTTCTCTTTTCTCATAGTTGCAAATCCCATCAATAAATCTCCTAGAAAACAGATTTTTCTACAACTATCACTGGAATGTGCAAATATTCATATGTATATAAGATCACTTCTAGTTCAATTGTACCTAATATTTTTAACTGAGTTCCAGTTATTCCTTGCAATGAATAATGGGTTGGTTCCAAGACTTTTACTCCTGGTTTCAATTGGTTTAAACCTCTACTAGTAATAACATGTATCAATAAGTATTTGAATAGGTTTATTGAACACTCTACCAGCAATGAGAGGTCCTGCAGAAGTCCTTCTAATTGTAATTGTCAGTTCATAACTTATTTTGATGATAGAGTTTTCTTTCATCCTTCTATCACTCCTATCCTTAACACAGTACTGTCTATGTATGTATGTATGTATATATATATATATATATATATATATATATATATATATATATATATATATATATGGGGAGTTCTGTAGTATTGTTTTATTCATGTTTCGGGGTGCATACGAAAACTTATACATACATTTGTTCTGTCCTATCCTTTGATAATACGTACAGAAAGGTGGGTTTCTACAGTGATTTTCATCACGACCTACATATTTGTAATTTCTACAAATAGCTTCATAATAACAGTCTTGTGCTTTATGCCCCCAAGTATTACAATTGTAACATACAATTCTAGCATCCTTTGAAGGGCTTCTAATTCTATGTCCAAATTCTCCTTTTCGATAATCACTCCTAGAGTTCCTAGTTTCTTTCTGCTGTCCCACTGTCGTCACATATTGATTTATGATTCTTTTTTTCATTGTACCCCTAAAGAAGATAATCTACCTCCCCTAAATTCATAGTTGCCTTGAGATCTTTATACAGCTTTTCTGCCGTTAATTCATCTGAGTCTTTTGTTAACAAGACAAATGTGATTAATTTGATTACCTTGTTTCATTGTACCCCTGAAGAAATAAGTCTACCTCCCCTAAATTCATAGTTGCCTTGAGATCTTCATACAGCTTTTCTGCCGTTAATTCATCTGATTTTTTTGTTAACAAGCCAAATGTGATTAATTTGATTACTAGTCACTAGATCTTTCTATCCAATCTGAATCTTTCAAGATAGAATTCATTTTTTTTTACCATCTATCTAATCTTGCTAAGTATTCTGTGTCTGATTGCATTGCCCTGTTTTAATTTCTTTTATCATTCTAACCAAAGACCTGATAGAATCCTGATCACACTTTGACATAAAATATTTAATGAAGGCTTTTTTATAAGCCTCATATTAGTTTATATCTTCCATTGGTATATATCCTAGGTACACCAGAGGACTCCCGCCTGGGATCCCCAATCTACTCACCAAGCCAACTCTGTTCCGACGTCACTACTTAATTCTTCCAATAATTTTGACCGTTACAATTAAGTGCCTCCCCTAAAGGCGTGACTTCTCACCCAATACACAAAAAAAAAAAAAAAAAAAAAAAAAAAAAAAAAAAAATTCTCCTCCATCCTTATTCAATCAGAATGACTGTTACACCGTTTCAAGTAATACTGCTTACGCAAGCTATCTTGATCTTAAAGGGGAGTAGCTTAGTGTTTACATTTCATCACATCAGCGCCAATATTGATACCCTAGCTGTATTTACAAACTTCAGACGGTGAATGAGATTATGCAACTCCGCAACTCCCTTACGGCTATTGTTTTTAAAACATTTAACTCGTAAAAATGAATTTCTCGCCACCTACTCCTCTATCTATCGACTTGTCTGCCTTCATCTACCAGCCTCTTACACTCCTTCACATTTAGCAATTCCCTAAAATACTCTGCCCAACTTCCTCTCACTGCCTTTTCCTCCATTATCATATCTCCATCTGCTCCTTTTACCTTTTCTTCTCTACTTGATTTGCCTCCTCTTCCTCTCTTAATTTCTTTCCAAAACATCTTTTTATTACTTTCAACATTTTCCGTCAAACTCTTACCCCATTTCACATCTGCTCTCCTCTTTGCCTCCTTTATCTTATACTTTACTTGTCTTCTCTTTTCTTTGTACCTCTCATATGATTCCCTCATCCTATTTTGTAACCAATCTTTGAAAGCTGGGTTCTTCTCTTCTACAATCTTCTCTGCTTCCTCATCCCGCCACTCACCACCCTTCCTTCTATTTCCTCCCAACCTCCTTGTTCCACATACCATCTTTGCACTCCTTGTGACTCCCTCCTTGAACCATCCCCATTCCTCCTGCACTCCTAGTTCTACTCTATCCTTCACTCCCTCCCACTCCTCTCTCAGCTTCTTCTTGTACTCCTTCTCCTTTTCTTTCTCATTTAAGCAGTTCACTCTAAGCACCTCCCTACCTTCCGTCTTTTTCCTCTTTCTCCATCTATCCTCCACTTTATGGATGGGAATGACAGGTGGTGATGAATACGGAGCTGCCTAGTGTAGGCCTTATGGTCTCTTGCAGTCTCCTTCATTCTTATGTTCTTATGTTCACTCTTAACTTACCTTCCACCAGAAAATTATCTGATATTCCCCCACTATCTCCCCTTGGAACATGCATATCCTTAACTCTTCCTATTATATTCCTATCTACCACTACATAGTCCATTAACGCTTTATCTACCATCCTTTCATCCACCACCCTCTCCCATGTGTACTTATGCTTGACTTTCTTCCTAAACACATTATTTGCTATCATCAACCCTTTCTAAACACATCTCCACCATCAACTCTCCACTACGATTCTTTCCTGAAATTCCACATTTCCCAACCACTCCGTTTATTGGTTAATTTCCTACCCTAGCATTAAGGTCTCCCGATACTACCACATTGACGTTTCTCCCTAATCCCTCTATGCACTCATTCAAATCTTTCCAAAAAGCCTCCCTTTATTCTACACTCTCCTCACTACCAGGCCCACATGCACTTACAATATCCCACATCTCCTTTCCCATTTTCACCTTCATCCGCATTAACCTTGAAGAAACCTCCTTCCACTCCACTACACATTTACCTATCTCTTCACTTACTAGCATAGCCACCCTTTCTCTCCCTCACCCTCTCTTCACTCCTGAGAACCTCCCAACTACACTCCCAAACTCACACTCACCCCCCCCCTCTCAACTTAGTTTCACTCAAAGCATACACACCCATCTTTCTTCCCACAAACATACTGCCTATGTCTTCCCTTTTACTCTCATCTGTACTACATCCACGCACATTAAAAGACCCAAACCTTAGTGTACTGGTTGGAAAACTCCTAGACCCTCTTATGCCTTTACTTTTTTTAGGAATGTCCCCTGTGGGACTACAGGGAGATGGATGCCTAGTCCCATTCCCCGTCTCGTTTTTCTCGCCTCTTACGATTCAAGTGGGAAGACTTGGTGGCAGCATTCTATCCCTCACCACAGGGTAGGCGAAAAAAGGAAATTAATATTTGGAGAAATGATACAGGACAGCAACATGGGGTTGGGGGACAGCATAACGGAGGGACAGTCGCAGTATGATAAAAGTGTCATCATTTCTCTATGAACAGAGTCACAGACAAAATTATGTGTGGTTCTGGTCCGCAGAGACGCCCTATATAGACCCTAAAGTATCAACTGCATGCTACTTTGCCACAATAACATGTAAGTGTATAATAAAACAGATAATTGACACTCGTATCTCTGTTGGGTAGATACCTTTGCTGCTGCTATTAGGGGTTGTTTTGTTCACCTTGGAGAAACCTCGATACATCCACCTTTTCACAATTCCACTTCTCTGCCCATTTTATATCATCCATCCAACCTCTTAGTCCTCTAACATTCTTCTTTTCCATTCTCCAATCTACACTTCCATCTGGTCATCCTTTATTCTTCTTACTCTTCCACATCCATACTCTTTTACATATTTATTCCCTCATAACTTTCATCCATTTTTTTAAATTCCACCCCTCTGGCTACTCTTTCAACTGTCAGTTTTTTTATGCGTACATCATTCCACTGATCTATACTTGTACTAGTCATCCTTCCACCTTCCCTCTGTTTTACACTTATTCCATTTTTTAACCGTCCACCTAACAATCATCTCCACCTTCTTCTCCTGTACCCTTGCAACGTACCCTACCACCTTTCCTGCTTTCCAGTAGTATTCCAACATTCCAGTGTCACCCTTATACCCTTCTGCCTTTCCAAACTCTCACTCGATCACTCGTCCACCCGTTCACCAAATCAACCTTGCATTTATGTGCTCTTTCAACCCTCCATCTATCCATTGTTCCACCGTTCTACTTCTCCACCTTTCCACTTTTACAATATTCCATTCTTCCACATTTCCAGCTTTTCACCCTTCTACATATCATTTATTTTACCCTCACACGTTTCACCTATTTGCTTTCTACCCTTCTACATTTCCACCTTTTTTACCTTTCCCCATTTAAAGTCTTCCACCTTCCCTTCTAACCACTCTTCCTCCTACCCTTCTGTCCACCCTTCCACTCTCCCACATTACCAACCGAACCACACCATAGCCTGTGGAGATAATTTAGAACAAATGGGGAGATTAAGCCACGATTAGGTCGCTCCGACCGCCGCGTACTCGTCTCCTTCCGGGTCGGATGAGGTCAGATTCTGCAGTTCTTTATTAAGAGACAAGATATACTTCACATAATTGCTTCGTTATGCATTCATCAAACCTATCCAACCCTCCCTCCATTTCCTTTCCCATTTCCTTTAATTTCCCTTCTCCTTTTCCTTCGTATATCCCCCTGTCTCTCTATTCACTAATTCTTCTTCAATTGTCCATTTCTCCTTTCCATTACGACCTTTTCCTCTTCCATTTCTTCCCTTCTCCTTCTCCCCACGCTCCCTTTTCTACTATCCTTTGGAGATTTGTTTATTCGTTCGTATATATTTTTTTCTGTTATTTTGTATTCTCCGCTATCGCTTACTGCTTTTAATGTGACTCCAGTTCCTGCATCTATTTCTTTATGCCCTATTTCAATTTTCATAGTTCATTTCTTTGGAATTTGTGTTTTTGTTGTCGTTCTTCTTGTAATTTTCATTACTACTGTTATTTTGTTGCTCTTCTATTTCTACTTCTTTTGTTTTACTCCCTTTTCTTCTATTATTTAACCTTTTTGTTACTTTTTTGTTTTGCTCTTTATTAGTTAGTTTTTACTCTCCTTGTTTATATTTACTTTTCTCCTGCCTCTTCCATTTCTTCTTCTTCTTCTTCTTCTTCTTCTTCTTCTTCTTCTTCTTCTTCTTCTTCTTCTTCTTCTTCTTCTTCTTCTTCTTCTTCGTCTTCTTCTTCTTTTTCTTCGTCTTCCTCTTCTTTTTCTTCTTCTTCTTCTTCTTCTTCTTCTTCTTTTTCTTCTTCTTCTTTTTCTTCTTCTTCTTCTTCTTCTTCTTCTTCTTCTTCTTCTTCTTCTTCTTCTTCTTCTTCTTCTTCTTCTTCTTCTTCTTCTTTTTCTTTTTCTTCTTCTTCTTCTTCTTCTTCTTCTTCTTCTTCTTCTTCTTCTTCTTCTTCTTCTTCTTCTTCTTCTTCTTCTTCTTCTTCTTCCTCTTCTTTTTCTTCTTCTTCTTCTTCTTCTTCTTCTTCTTCTTCTTCTTCTTCTTCTTCTTCTTCTTCTTCTTCCTCTTCTTTTTCTTCTTCTTCTTCTTCTTCTTCTTCTTCTTCTTCTTCTTCTTCTTCTTCTTCTTCTTCTTTTCTCTCCTTTTTTCTCCATACTGATTTTCATTTTGTCCAATTTCTCTAATTCATTTTTCTCTTCATTGTTCTTTCCACGTCTTCCCTTTCTAGCTGCTCTTCGCTGTCTCCCAACTACTCATCTTTGCCGTCCTACCTTTCTCTTTTTTTTTTTTTCTCACTCAAATTATTCATGTTATATCAACCTTTCACCTCTTTCTTTTCTCTCCTTTCTCAACTAATTTTTCGATCTTTGTCTTCTAATATAAAGAAAATAAAGAAAGAATCTTTGAGTCTCCCCTGCCGAAACCATTGATAGGAAAGAAGGAAAGAACGCTATCAATCGGTAAGTAGAATAGCTAATGGTGAGACCTTTTTGTGATGTCTTCCGCCAATGAAAATCTCTCTTCTCCCTCTTTGCAGGTCAGTACATCCCCCGCACGAGAAGGAAGAAAAAGAAGAAGAAAAGAGGATGGAAGGTAATGGCTCTAAGGTAAGGTATAAGACGAAGAGGATAGAAAGGAGGGGAGAAGAGGAAGGAAGAAGGAAGAGAAACAAAAGACTCTAGAGTAAGTCAAAGGAAATGGAAAAGAAGTAGAAGGAGGAGGAAGAAAAAGGATATGACTTCAATATAAAACATAAATAGAAAAAAAGAACAGCAGGAGGGGGATAGATTTGAACGATTCCTAGAAAAGAAAAAACAAACAAAAAAGGAGAAATAGGAGTGAAGGAAAAGATAAAGGAGAGGAGAATGAGAAAGAAAAGAAGAGCAAGAAGATGAAGTAAGGAGGGAAGAGCACAACTCAAAAGTAAGGGAATGAAGGAGAAGGAGGACGGGAGGAGGAGGAGGAAGAGGAGGCGGAGGAGGGGGAAATAGGGGGAGGAGGGGGAAGTAGGGGAGGAGGGGGAGAAGGATGAGGAGGAGCAGAATAAGTAGTAGGCATCGTGGATAAGGGGAAGTGTCTAGGTCTTAAGGAGAATGGGATCGGGTACCAATTATATGGCTGTCTGTATGGAGAATAAGGGGCAGAAGACGACGGAATCGGCCTTGGTGGGATGAGCGGTTGAGTCAAGTAAGAAAAGACGAATATTATGTATATCTAATGTAACCACATTTACATGACTTACATTTTATAATTCGTTATTTAAGAGGAAAAATATTCTATTTAAAAAGGGGGAGGCAGATCTGATCAACGGAATAATATTCTGGTCAGGCCAGGGAACTAAACAGTAGTTAAATATATTCGTTTGATATGTGGGAAGGAAACATTATTTTATGTTCTTGCTCAAAAAGAAAATTAGTAAAATGTTTGAAAAGTTAGACAAATGGTGGGGAAGCAAGATTAATAATTCTATTAATTTAAAGGCTTAACGAGTTTAACCACCCAAGAGGTACCTCTGGGTACAAATATGATGCGCGTATAAATGGACATTAGGTTTTCCCTCAAATAAGATACTGTTAGATTTCCTATACAATTTGCTGTTCAGCGGTAAGTCTATGTCGATACACAGCAAAGTTTTAGATTAGGAATGGAGTAACGATTTTTTTGTTCATCGAGGAATACTATATTCAAGACGTTCAGTTAATAAAAAACGATTTGATATGAGCAAGGGACTATTGGTTGAGTAAGGATAAAAGTGAAAAAATGTAAGTACAGAGTGGTTGTAATTAGTGTGCGGCATTCCTGTAGCGCACTGTAGGGAAATATTTCTTGAAGTTGTTCGCTGGATGTATCCTTCATGGTAAGAGGGCAGAACTTAGGAATATATGTAAACACACACACACACACACACACACACACACACACACACACACACACACACAAATATATATATATATAGATATATATATATATATATATATATATATATATATGGGATTGAGGAAATGGTACCTCAAAACGAACAAACCAAAGACAGAAAAAAAAAAAAAACGGAGAAAGAAGAAAATTAAAAGTGGCCTATACTAACATTGACGGATTAATTTCAGGTCTGGACGAACTCAATGATTACCAGCTAGAAAAAAAAAACAAAAAAACAAAAAAAAACAGACATAATGGGAATTGTAGAGACTAAACTAAGAGGAGAAATACCATCCATCGATATTGGACAAGGAATTTATAATTTCTGGATAAAAAACAGGGACAAGAAACAGGAAGGAGGAATCATGTTCTTGGCCAAGAAAGACTTAAACGTGACAAAAATTGCGGAGGGCAAAGGTAATGTTGAACCGATCATGATAAAAGTCGAAGACAAGAATATGAAAAGTAGAAAGTTTGTGGTGACCTATGTGCCCCCAAAAACGAACGCTTGGAAAGAGAACGAACCTACAAAAATGCTAGAAGATACAAGGAAATCACTAAATGAGATACTAATGGGCAGGGGTAATCTGGTAATTATGGGGGACTTCAACTGCAAAGAAATTTGTTGGGAAAACATAACAGTGCGAGGAGGAGACGACTTGTGGGGTAATGTACTGCTGGACATGACCATGGAATACACAATGACCCAATGGGTTAGTGAAAACATCAGATACAGAAGCAATGAAGAGCCGTCGAAACTAGATCTAATGTTTACAACAGAACGTGAAATTGTGGACAAAATCCTTTACAAGACACCAATTGGAAAGAGTGACCATATACTCATCGAAACTGTACTAAGGGAAGAAATAGACATGGAGAGAAATGAAAAGCATAGGAAAGGAAGATTGGTGTACAACAAAACGGACTTTGCAAAACTAAAGATATTCTTCCGGAATGCAAACTGAGATAAATTCTATATGGAATAGACAAAAGTGGAAGAGAAATGGAATATCTTGATGGAAAATTACAATGAAGGGGTAAATAGGCATGTACCAAGACAAAGGAGAGAGAGAGTGTACATTAAATGTTGGTTCAACAAAAGATGCAATGAGGCAAAAGACAGAAGGGACAAAGCTTGGAAAAGGTGGAGAAAAGATAAAAAACCTAGTAAATGGCAAATTTATTTAAACTATAGAAATGAGTATGTTAAAATGAGAAGATAGGAGAAAAGGAACCATGAAAAGGATATTACAGATAAATGCAAAGAACAACCTAAACTATTCTATCGATATGTGAATGGTAAACTTAAAAATAAACAGGAAATGGTGAAATTGCGCCAAGGGAATATAGAATACACAGAAGAATAAGAAATGACCGAAATCATGAACAATCACTTTAAATTTGTCTTCACCAGAGAGAAAGTACAAAATTGGGACGAAGATGATAACAAGCGATCTCCCCCCATGAGTGAGTTTAGAACAACACAAAAAGAAATATCAGAACCCCTATCAAAGCTTGACGCCAGAAAATCACATGGCCTGGATGGAATTGCAAATTGGATTCTAAAGGAATGCAAAGAAGAACTAACGGACAAAATACACAACATAATAAATAGCTCACTCAAAGAAGGAAAGATACCTAAAGACTGGAAAAATGCTAACATTGTACCAATATATAAAGGAGGAAACAAGGAAGAACCTACCAACTATAGGCCAGTATCACTAACAAGCACTATAGCCAAAATTTGTGAGAAAATCATCAAAAATAGATAGGTAAAGCACCTGGAAGACAACAACATAATAAACCCCAGACAATTTGGGTTCAGACAAGGAAGATTATGCACCACAAACTTAATATGTTTCTACTCAAGACTAATAGACATAGTGCAAGAAAGAAATGGATGGGCTGATTGTGCCTTCCTAGACTTGCAAAAATCTTTTGATAAAGTACCATACAGAAAATTACTAATGAAAAAACTGGAAGACATATAAGAAATACAAGGGAACCTACTAAAATGGATAGAGGACTTCCTGACTGGTGGAAAGATGAGAGTAGTGCTCAGAGAAAAATATTCACATTGGAAAGAGGTGATTAGTGGAGTACCACAAGGATC
>NC_134779.1:1260000-1265000 GCF_046742065.1 Oratosquilla oratoria
CCCACTATAAGAGGAAAAGGGCTAATTTCCTTGGGTGTTGTTTCAGTTTAATGAAAGCAATAATTTTTGTGGTCAAGTGTAAAAGGATTAGGGGGCTAAGAGTAGTTTTGGAAATTAAGGAAGAGGGCCTGAGGTTCTTAACGAGAAAATACTGGAAGGGAAAGAGGAAAAGCTTGCCCATGTTAGCTGAAAATTAAATTACTTCGTTCACTGAAAACTACAGTAAATAGCTTCGCACTTAAACCTGTTCTGAAAAGATGACAAAAGTTAAGGAAACTTTAATCTGATGCTAGGTACACCTCTACCAGATCGGGAATCTGACCTCGGAAGGCGAAACGGAAGGTGACCCAGGTCTAGATAAAATCCTCCGAGATATAATAACTGTTTTCATCATTAAACCTATTAAACCCGTTTGATATTGAAGGGAATGTGAGAAGGGTTAACCAAAGAATACTAAGGAGAGAAACACAATACACTTATGGAAGTCAAATGAAAGTAAACGTATTCCCCGGCATGGAAGACATTAACGACCATGACATTTTTCCATATGGATTAGTAGAACAAATTCTGTAAAGCAATATTTAAGTGATGCTTTCAAATTATTAACACTGTACTTTAGAGACTTTCCTCTAGGCAACATCGAATTATACCAATTAGCTTAGCAAAGGTGTAAGTCCGGCAATTGAGTGGTTAAGACAGTTTCAATTAATTCTTTCATTTCCATATAATATTTCTGTCTTGATAACGCCAGAGGATGTCATTCAGTAGGGCGGGAGATTCAAGAGTAAATGGGCTAAGAATGATCAGGAAAAGAATATATATATATTCATTTTGTGTTTTCCTGCACAATATACCCCCATTTATAATCCTTTTGCTAAATAAGATCATCTGGCGTCAGCTACATTAAGGATTACAAAGGCCGAGCATGCCGATAGTAGACCTTTTGGTCCATATGAAGGTCGGATGCGAAAAATATATTTAATAATGATAAATAGATAAATATATAGATAAATAAAAACTAAAATAAAGTAAATAATAATAAATAAAATAAACGATAGGTATAGGTAACAATAAACAAGCAGGTAAATAGTAAATAATAATAGATTCACATATAACTAATAATAAATGAGAATCAAACAAATTATAATAAACAAACATACAAATGATAAAAGAACAAATAAACAAATAGTATAAAATAAATGACAGTCATTACAGCATCTTGCTTAGGTGCTTATCTAAATGATTCTTAAAGCTTCGAAATTGCCCTGCCTCTGCAGGAAGTTTATTCCATTCATTAGCTACACGGTTGGCAAAGTTGTTTCTACACACTTACAAATTAAACCTATTCCCTGACAGTTTGAGAACAGCGAATTGATGAATCGAGAGGACTTTCTCTTAAAGGTCAGATATCAACAGATATACCATTCACTAAAAATCATCGAAAAAGTACTTTTTAAAAGCATACAAATAAAGTTTTTACCTATTACAGAAGAATTTATTCAGAAAATTCACTTTTAATTGCGCCTCGCATACCACTTTTCCGAAGTCTAGATATTCAGAATAACAATATTGTTTGTTTGGCAACTGTGACGTCACGAACGCGGAATTCCCCGAACCTTTCCCGAAGCGCACGGGCGGAATGTTTCAAATAGCAGACGACGCAATGAAATGAAGACAAAACTGTTTTTTGCCAAATTTGATAAGATGTAGATGGTGGAATTATATAGAATACTGTCAGTATGTTTTTTTATGTACATTAAACTGTAAATACAAAAAGTTATGGAAGTCTTGATATCTGACCTTTAAGGTCAGATATCAAGACTTCCATAACTTTTTGTATTTACAGTTTAATGTACATAAAAAAAACATACTGACAGTATTCTATATAATTCCACCACCTACATCTTATCAAATTTGGCAAAAAACAGTTTTGTCTTCATTTCATTGCGTCGTCTGCTATTCGAAACATTCCGCCCGTGCGCTTCGGGAAAGGTTCGGGGAATTCCGCGTTCGTGACGTCACAGTTGCCAAACAAACAATATTGTTATTCTGAATATCTAGACTTCGGAAAAGTGGTATGCGAGGCGCAATTAAAAGTGAATTTTCAGAATAAATTCTTCTGTAATAGGTAAAAACTTTATTTGTATGCTTTTAAAAAGTACTTTTTCGAGCAATACGATGATTTTTAGCGAATGGTATATCTGTTGATATCTGACCTTTAAGTGAATAGATCTGTCTGGCGGCACATAGAGTAAGCGACCAAAGCCATAAAATAAAACGAAAATGACAAATGGGAAACGAAGAGTGATTCCACTTTTGAAGACTCATCTGGCGTTAGCCTGAGTAGACATATACAGTATATGGCAACGACAGTCGTGAAGGTATCCATCGAGGTTGACTCTAACACAATGAGTGGGAGATCCTCTCTTAGCGGAATAGAATCAATCGGCGTCAGAGAGACTAAGCATGTTAAACAGAGGTAATAGGGAATAGGTTAGTGACTACCTTGATCCAAGGCAATTTTTTCAGGCTCACAGGAATAAATTCTGTTAACACAGAATAGGGAAAAAGAATACTATGGTAAGTCTATATAATTTGTAATGATTGTTTTGTAGACGCATTAAGACATACGCACACACACACACACACACACACACACACACACACACACACACACACACACACACACACACACACACACGCACGCACGCACGCACACGCTCACACACACACACACACACACACACACACACACACACACACACACACACACACACACGCACGCACAAACACACATACAAACACAAGCACACACACGCACACGCGCGCTCGCGCACAAAACACACTACATGCAGACACATACACACACACGCGCACAAAACACACCACATGCAGACAACATACACCCGCACACACACACATACACACACGCACAAGCACACACACACACACACACACACACACACACACACACACACACACACACACACACACACACACACACACACACACACACACACACACACACACACACGATGGCATAGTTGGTAGAGTTCCCGGCCACCACTACGGCGGTCCAGGTTTGAATCCCGCCCAGGGCTGAAATAATTTCAGTATCGCTGTGGGGAGTTAGGGGTATGTTTGTCTGTAAGGTTAGAGCATTACCAATAGGTTGGTCATATATGAGCTCTGAGCTCTCCTCCGGGAGGCAAATAACTGTCTATTACGAGTCCAACACGTGATCCAAGACCATGGTGAACCACATCCATAAAAGAGTGGAAAAGGTTAAAATTGTATTTGCTTGCCTACTAATAAACAATTCGATCGTATGGTAAGACTCGATGGCTGTATTCAGCATGTAAAAGGTAAAGTTTGAAGTTTGGATAACTCAGGGGAATTGAACAGGTAAGTTGGGGGTAATTGAGTTAGGCCAGGTGAATAGGGGTCATTTATGCAAAGATATTTTTCCGAACCAGGTCATTGTTTACGAGGATGAGGAGGAAGCGACTGATATTGGATGTGGGGAAAAGGAGGAAGAGGTCGAGGAGGAAGAAGAGGACGAAGAGGAGGAGGCTAAGACTGAAATAGAGCTATGCTGGATAACAAGAATGAAGAAAAAATGGAAACGGAGGAGTAGGAGGTTGAGGAGAAGGAGAAGGAGAAGGAAGAGGAGGAAAAGAAAGAAAAGGAGGAAGAGTAGGAAAAGGAGGAAGAGGAGGATAAAGAGTAGGAAGAAGAAAAGGAGGAAAAGTGACGAACGGGATAAAGGAAGAAGAGGAGGAAAAGGAGGAAACAGAGAAAGGAGAGGAAGAGAAAGAGAAGAAAAAGGGAGGTGAAGAGGAGGAGAACGATAATTATATAATTCAAAGAAAGGAACATGAAAGAAGTATTTCAAACAAGAAAGGAAAAATTATTCCTACTAGTTTTAGAGAAAGCTAAAACAAAAGAATAGTGGCATACGAGGAAGGATATCATGAAACAAAGTGGTACGGAGGGGACGGAGAACTCTGAGGAGAATGTAGGTCAAAAGCGAGAGAAGATGAGGCGCAAATATGTGGTCGTGGACAGGAGAGTCTAAAAAGGATAGCATCATTGTCAGTCAGGTCGTTTTGAAAAGAAAATATATGTTATCGAACGTAGGAGAAACAGATGAATAAGAAAAAGTAAGAAGAGAGAGGAGATAGAAGAGAATTAAGTAAAGGAGGACGAGAAGGAATAGGATAAGGAGGAAGAGTAACAGTAGGAGAAGGAGAAAAAAATTAAAAGAAAATGGAGAAACATATGAGGATAACTTTGGTAATAATCAAAGTACGGATAACGAAAATGATTGATGGTAGTGGTAAAAGTAACTGTGTTGGGATTTAAAGAGGAGAAAGAGAAGTAAGACAAGGGGAAATGCCAGAAGTAGGAAATAAAGACCGAAGATAATTACAAGGAAGGTGGGGGAAGGTAACGAAGGGAGAGGCAGAAGCTGATGAAAAAGACTGCGTTCTAATGGTTACGTTATTTATTTATAGACGACTCAGAATATGATAACCGAGAAAAAAAAATTATTTGGGGAATAAGAAAGAAAGAGTGATGGCGAAGCCCCTTTTATACAAGCGACACTGAAAATGAAATTAGAATATAATGATATCGCTAAAGACAAAATTATTGAATACCCCATCCAAGGTCCTTGACCGAGTGACCTAAGGTTACTTCACTTTTGTAGCCTGAGAATCAACCTCCTTGATTCACTAACGCCTTTTACAATTTCATGTTTGATTAACACCGGACAGTTTCATTCATCTGAGGAGCAGACTTAGCTAAACGAAATAACTTGACATGAATAAAAATAAAATCTGTGTAGGATGTCAGAAAGCCAGAAGTAGACTAAGGCTGTTGCAGAGTATTTTTGTGACTTTAATTACTCCTGAGAAGAAGATTACGTTATAGAAGACGTTGTCACGGTAACTCCATGCAGCTTTTTAGCCTTTAGTGATCGTTACTTAAGGGCTCCG
>NC_134779.1:1272500-1275000 GCF_046742065.1 Oratosquilla oratoria
ATTTATTTATTTATTTATTTATTTATTTATTTATTTATTTATTTATTTATTTATCTATCTATCTATTTTAATGTCCCCTTTTAGGCTACAGACCTTTTACGACTCAAGTGGGAACACTCAATTTCAGTATTCCTCACCTCCACCACAGGGTTTGGCGAAAAAATTGAAATGAACATTCAGAGAAGTGGTGCAAGTCAGTATAAGAGTGGAGGGAAAGCATAATGGAGGGACAGTCGCAGAATAATAAAGTATCATAATTTCATGGTAGCAGTAGTCGTCACTCAGGCCTGGTCAACCGGGTAGCTGCTTCAATTAGTGATATGGCGAGTGGTTGTGTTACCATGCTCAACGCCGATGAGGTACAATCTCTACTTAGTAGAATTGAACCCTTGGAGGATGCTGTAAAGTGCCTTAAAGAGGAGAATCGAGTTCTCCGTTCGAAGGCCTAAAATACGAAGGACAAAACTAGCTATGAGCCTGGATGAAAAACGGCGAAAAGTAAGAAGCGGCATAGTGAAAAAAAAAAATCCTCATCAGCCCCTCTCGATTGCAAGAACTCGTTCAAGCACTAGCGAATCTGCAGGAAGAAGAAACAAATAAAATTCAAGAGAAGAAGGGAGGGCAGACGCTGAATCCCTACCCACAGGTAAGTCGTTTCGTTTTGAAGGATCAGAATGGCGTGATGGTACGGTCTTCATCTTGTAAGACGCAAGCCGCTCAGGTGAGGGTTCGAATCCCAGCAGATGAATTTATTTCCAAATGTCAATTGTCGGAAGACTAGCCTGCATAAAAGATTTGATGAAATACAGTACATACCACGTTCCACCCGGGTGCCCTCGACGGAACGACTGGGCCGTGAACTAAGTCGTTTAATTTTGAAGGGTCAGGATGGCGTGATGGTACGGTCTTCATCTTGTAAGACGCAAGCCGCTCAGGTGAGGGCTCGAATCCCAGCAGATGAGTTTATTTCTAAATGTCAATTGACACACACTTGTCGGAAGACTAGCCTGCATAAAGGATTTGATGAAATACAGTACATACCACTTCCATCCGGGTGCTCTCGGCGGAACGACTGGACCGTGAACTAAGTCGTTTCGTTTTGAAGGGTCAGGATGGCGTGATGGTACGGTCTTCATCTTGTAAGACGCAAACCGCTCAGGTGAGGGTTTGAATCCCAGCAGATGAGAATATATATGTATATATATATATGTATATATATATGTATATATTTGTATATGTATATATATATATATGTATATATATGTATATGTATATATATGTATATATATATATTATACTGTATATATATGTATATATATATATGTATATATATATATATATATACATATATATATGTATGTATCTATATATTCTACCTAGGTACACCAAGATATATATATACATACATATATATATATATATATATATATATATATGTATATATATATATATATATATATATATATATATATATATATATATATATATATGAGTGGTAGGGTGGTGAGTTTAAACGTCAAAAATCCGTTGAGGTTTTATTATTGACGTTTCGTCCAACTAGGACTTCTTGAAACTGTACACAAATAAGACAATGAGAAATTATATATTCGCACAGCTCACCCCGTTCCTCCCTGGTCAATGCTGTTGTTATATCGCTTTCGTCTGGCCTCGTGGAGAATTTGGCTGCTTGCTTGCGCAACCTCAATTGTCCTCCTTTCCTTTGTGCCAAGTCCATTATGGAGCACCTTTTTTTTCCCAATCCGGCAGGTGGCCAAAGTTGTCGATATGTACGACTAATGAGTTGGAGATCCGGTGGGTTTTGACGTAATTTTTATGTTCCATCGTCCGTTTGTGAATTCCTCTGATAGTTTTGCCATAGTAGCTAGCGGGGCAGCTTTTACATGATATTCTGTAAACTAAACAGTTATCTTCATCTTTGAATTTGTTTCTAACTTTATTTTTCACAATGTCGTCTATTTTTATTCCCGTGCTATATGCTAGTTTCGGGCCTGCCTTGGTGAGATTTTGTTCTATGACATTTGAGCACTTGGAGTTGGGTACGGACAGATACCCACGGTTCTCATCACTAGCCTCTTTACTTTTGCCACCCCTACTTCTTATTTGTAACGCCTTTTCCTTGTTTCTATACAGAAAGCCTACTGGGTAACATCATTTTTTGAAAATATAAAAATATTAATTAATTTTCTCCTGGAGAAATTCCTCACTACATATTCTAAATGCTCTCAGGAAGAAACCTATAACTATTCCACTTTTTATTTTGTTGTGGTGTGCGGAGTAGTAGTGCACGATGTCGTTTTTGTTCTTGCATTTTCTGTGGACTGAAAATGCTGTCTTGTTACCTCGTGTCCATATCATTGTATCCAAAAAGGCCAGATGGTTACCTTTCTCACATTCCATTGTGAACTGGAAGTCACGTTCTATCTTATCTAAATCATGCAACTTACCATCTAAATCGGTATTTTCGGGTGCGACGACGAGT
>NC_134779.1:1285000-1290000 GCF_046742065.1 Oratosquilla oratoria
GCTTCCAAGAGGTGATAATCTCATTGTTATATTATGATTTAATTAATCATGTGTGTTGCATATATTGTATTGCATGCCCAACATGCGCATGTGAATCTCATGCTACTAAGAAGTGATAGCTTTTAGTGTCATATTTAAATCTAAACGATTATACGTGTTGTATACATTATATTGCACGCCTGCCATGAGCATGTGAATCTCATACTGTTGAGAAACGAGAATGTCATTGTCATAATAGAGTTAAGATCTAATAGATATATTTCATATGAAAAACTTATGTTTGTTCTATCCTCAGCAGTTGCCAAATGATACGAAAATGTTCAAGCACTCTTAAGAGATAACGTAATATCGTGAAGATTGAGTATATTAATCCTAAGCAGTTATTTGAGGTATTACTCCTGATTAATATATCAGATAAGTGAATTTGTAACAATACATACCCCGTCTGGGGTACTGGCTGCATGTTATTGTGGGGCTAAAAGCTACTAGTTAGCATGCAGCTGATACTCTAAGGTCTATACGGGCGCCACTACGGACCAGAGTCACATATCATTTTTGTTACTGCCCTGTACAATTACTCTGAATATTCACCTTCTCATTTCGCCAGACTCTGTGGTGGGGAAAAAGAATACTGCCACCAAGTCTTTCCACTTTCCACATTGTTAAGGAAGAAAGTACACATGGGAGAAGCTAGTGGATGGAAGGGTGATAGATAGAGCGTTAATGTACTATATAGTGGTAACCAGATGTATAGTAGGAAATGTTAAAGATGTGCATGTTTTAAGGGGAGAGTGGGGGAATATCAGATATTTATTTTGGTGGAAGGTAAGTTGAGAGTGGGGTATAGATGGAGAACGAGGGAAAGGACAGAAGGTAGGGAGGTGCTAAAAGTGAACTGCATGAGGAAGAAAAGAAGGAGTACAAGAAGCTGCTGAGAGAGGAGTGGGAGGGAGAGAAGGATAGAGTAGAACTAGGTGTAGGGGATTAATGGGATTCGTTCAAGGAGTCACAAGGTGTGAAAAGATGGTGTGTGGAACAAGGAGGACGGGAGGAAATAGAAGGAAAGGTAGTGAGTGGTGGGATGAGGAAGCAAAGAAGGTTGTAAAAAAGGTTGGTTACAAAATAGGACAAAAGAATCATATGAGAGGTACAAAGAAAAGAGAATTAAAGCATAAGATAAAGGAGGCAAAGAGGAGAACAGATGTGAAATGGGGTAAGAGTATTACAGAAAATGTTGAAAGTAATAGAAATATTTTTGGAAAAAAAATTAAGAAAGAAAGAGGAGGCGAATCAAGTAGAGAAGAAAAGGTGAAAGGTGTAAATGGAGAGATGATAATGAAAGAGAAGGCTGTAATAGGAAGATAGGCAGAGTGTTTTAGGGAGTTGCTAAATGTGAAGGAGGATAGGGAGGGAAAGGTAGTTGCAGTGGGAAGAGTTAAGAAAGTGGCAGTTATGAATGAGGAAAATGGAGGAGAAATAAGAAAAGGTGAGGTGAAGGCAGTTGTTAAAATGATGAGAGTAGGTAAGGCAGCTGTGTTGGATAGGTGTTATGCAGAATGTCAAAAAAAAAAAAAAAAAAAAAGAGGTACATTGGTGGTAGACTGGGTGGTGAGGTTATTTAATGTTTGTTTAAGAGAGGGTAGAGTGCCGGAGAACTGGAGGAGTGCCTGTATAGTTTCACTATACAAGGGAAAAGGGGAGAAGTGTGAGTGTAGTAGTTTCAGAGGGATCAGCTTATTACGTGTAATTGGGAAAGCTTATGGGAGGGTTTTGATTGAGAGAATTAGGAGAGAAACAGAGGGAGTAACTGGTGAGGAACAGTGTGGGTTTAGGACAAGTGGAGATTGCGTGGATCAGATTTCTGTGGTAAGACAGATATGTGAGAAAGCTTTAGAAAAAGGTAAGGGTGTTTTGGGGATTTTATGGGTTAGGAAAAGGCTTATGACAGGGTAGACAGGAAGTCACTGTGGGACGTATTACAAATATATGGGATAGGAGGAAAGCTTTTAAGAGCAGTCAGGAGTTTTTGCGAGAGTAGTAGAGCTTGTGTGAGAATCAGAAATGGAAAGAGCGAGTGGTTTGAGGTAAAGGTGGGACTTTATCAGGGATGTGCTATGTCACCTTGGCTGTTCAATTTATACCTAGATGGGGTGGTGTGAGAGATGCATGGGTAGTGAGTAAGACGGGGATTGGAGATGGTTAAAGAAAATGGAGAAAAGTTGTAGATAAGCCAGTTGTTGTTTACTGACGACACTGCGCTTGTAGCAGGATCAGAGAAGGGATTGAGGAAATTAGAGACAAAGTTTGGAAGGGTAGCAAAAGAAAAAAGTTGAAGATAAACGTGGGTAAAAGTAAGGTGATCAGAGTGTATAAGGGTGAGAAAGTGGCAGCGGACTGAAAGTGAGTATTAAGGGAGAGAGACTAGAGGAAGTGGATAGCTTTAGATACTTGGTTGCGAATGTGACTGGAAATGGGAGTGGAGGTGGAGGTATAATGTAGATTGAGAGAAGCAAGTAAATGCCTTGGTGGATTAAAAAGTGTAATGAGAAATGGGAATGGATACTAAGAGAAGATTGTATGAAGGAGGGATTGTGCCGACAGCACAGTATGGGGCAGAAACATGGAACATAAGAGAGGAGGAGTTTGAACATGTTTGAAATGAGGTGCCTGAGAAATGTGATAGGGGTTACTAGGCTGGATAGAGTGAGGAGGTAAGGAGGAGAACGGGGGTGGAAAGGGAGTTAGGAGAGGGTTAACGAAAGAGTATTGGGATACCTCCCCTCCCTTGATGTCCTCGTCACCGCTCGAAATACAGGCTTCGTCACCATAGTATACACCAAACCGACAAACACTGGGCTCTGCTTAAACGGAAATAGCGAGTTCCCGAAGCGCTACTTACAGTCCACCATCGGCGCTTAGGTTAGAAGAGCCCTCTCACATTGCTCCACCTGGACACAGAACCACCAAGAATTGGAGAGAATCACACAAGTTCTTATCAACAATGGATACGCAAATTCAGATGTATCACAAGCAATACAAACACATTTAAACAAATGGTACAACGACGGAGACAAAAACACCACAAGCAAAAGCAAGCCTATAAGAATCTACTACAAAAGCCACATGTCCACAGAATACAAAGCAGACGAGAAGATCATAAGAAACATTATTCACAAAAACGTACTACCCACCGACCCAGCAAAGCACATCCAGATCATCATATATTACAAGACAAAGAAGACATCCCATCCAATGATACGTAATCGCCCCAGCACGACAAAAGCAGATTTACAAGAAGACCATGTTGTATACCAATACAGCTGCAATAGTGAGGAGTGTGGGCCTCACTCTTACATTGTTATGACGACCACAAATTTAACAAGACGCCTGACATGCTATTTTAGCAACGAATCCATAAAGTCCTACCACACTTAACAGACCATTAACAAGAAAAGATCTGGGTCATAATACCACAATCATTGACAGAGAAAGAGATCCCCGAAGGTTGCTACTACTTGAAGCACTCTATATCCAAGCAAAGCAGCCATCAATCAACATCCAGATGAAAGACCTACAGATCTTGCCATCTATGAAAAGAGTGAGTGCTAAGAGGCCAACGAACCCCATCGCTTCGCTCACTGGGAGAGCCCTCCGCGAATGAAAACAGCGCACGCTCATTGGCTACTATTAACAAATGAGCATCCAAATTTTCCACGATATTGTGTCCATGATCCGCACTTCCCATACATAATCAGAACAGAAAACATGACACAACAATTCGCCCTTGAAGATGGAAAAAGAGAGTTCCGAAACGTTGGCCAAGATAAGAGATCTCCTAAGCAAACTTACAGAAAATGACAAGTCAAATATTCGTCGTATAGAGATAATACGTAAGAACATAATCAAAAATGAATATTCAATAGCTTTTAACCTCGTCTGCGTTCAAGAGAATATATAAATACATATATATATATACATATATATATATATATATATATATGTATATATATATATATATATGCATGCATATACATACATATATATATATATATATATATATATATATATATATATATATATATATATATATATATATGCCTTTACTTTTCTTAGGAATGTCCCCTGTGGGGCTACAAGGAGAATGATGCCTAGCCCCAATCCTCGTCCCTTTCTTCTCGCCTCTTACGATCCAAGTGGGCAGAATATTTTAGGGAGTTGCTAAATGTGAAAGAGGATAGGGAGGGAAAGATAGCTGCAGTGGAAAATGCTAAGAAAATGACCGTGATGATTGAGGAAAATGGAGGAGAAATAAAGAAGGATGAAGTGAAGGCAGTTGTTAAGGTGATGAAAGCAGGTAAGACACCTGGTCTGGATGGATGCCATGCAGAATGTCCAAAAAAGGAGGTACAGTGATGGTGAACTGGCTGGTGAGGTTATTTAATGTTTGCTGGAGAGAGGGTAGAGTGCCGGAGGACTGGAGGAGTGCCTGTATAGTCCCACTCTACAAGTGAAAAGGGGACAAGTGTGAATGTAGTAGTTTCAGAGGGATTAGCTTGTTAAGTGTAGTTGGGAAGGCTTATAGGAGGATCTTGATTGAGATTGTGTGTGTGTGAGTGTGTGTGTGTGTGTGTGTGTGTGTGTGTGTGTGTGTGTGTGTGTGTGTGTGTGTGTGTGTGTGTGTGTGTGTGTGTGTGTGTGTGTGTGTGTGAGTGTGTGTGTGTGTGTGTGTGTGTGTGTGTGTGTGTGTGTGTGTGTGTGTGTGTGTGTGTGTGTGTGTGTCTGTGTGTGTGTGTCTGTGTGTGTGTGCGTGTGTATGTGTGTATACATCAATCAATCAATCAATCAAATCAGCCATTCTAAGTCCACTGCTGAACAAAGGCCTCCATGAATCACACGACCGTGCCATCCTCTACCATGTCACTCCTCCAAACTTCTGAATCTCGTCTCTCCATCTTCTGTCTGCTCTCCCTCTTCCACGCTCCCTATCTCGCGGCGTCCAC
>NC_134779.1:1295000-1297500 GCF_046742065.1 Oratosquilla oratoria
ATTCCTTCTCCCCATATGAGGTATTGTCTGCTTAAATTTTATTCATTCAATATGGACTTCAGTGACACCCCTATGGATCAGAGTTATACAACACTTTTAAGATTGGAGACTAATCTCCACTCAACCATACTGGTTATTCTTAGTTTCATTATCTTTCCTTTCTGGTATTCTTGTTAAATTCCTTCTCTACCAAATCTATGATTCCATCTCTTCGCAGCAATATTGTGCCCAAGTACAAAAGCTCTGGTTATCTGCTACGGAATACAACGTAATCTTATTCCTTCTCCCTAGGCCGTAGTTTCTACCTTCTAGGCTGTAGGTCTACCATCTCGGCTCCCAGGCAATCACTTCCACATCACTCGCCCTGACTTTTCCCATTCAGGGGGCCAAAGCTGGTCGAGCGGCAGTGACTGAGGCTGACCTGATTGGGTTGGAAAAAAGACTAAATCGCGGAAGGGCGGAACCACCCAAGCGACTTATGATTCCGGTAAGATTTTGACTGGTACATATTTCGCCTGGGGAGGGGGACGCCCGGAAGCTGACAAGAGGCGGGCCGATTGTGGCAGGCCGGAACGGGTTCCCGGATGCAGGTCACGTAGGGTGGGCCGGGCTGGATGTCCGTGCTCGGAAACCTCGATGTATGTGTGAGATCAATAGTGGCCCAGGCTGATGTCTAGGACGTCAGCAACTAACTAAATGCGGCTCTGGTGCGAAAAGTGGCCCTTTTCTGTTGCTGCTGTTGCTGGAGCAGGATGGAGAGGTTAGAGAAGCATACTAGGGTAATGTGCGAGGGCTAGAACTGGAAGGGAACGAAATAAATGTTAGTAAATGGATGAAAAGGAGCCGAACTTTTTTTTTTTTTTTTTTTCTAACCCTTGACAAGAAGAAATGGTGAGGGGACTCAATGTTGTCCTCGTGTTCAAGCAAGGGGAGGAGGCGCTTAGGAGGTCATGTTAGTCGTGTAAAGGACAAGTTACACGGGCCATTAGTCAGGCGTCTAATACCTGAAATGGGTATCTGTTGCCTTCCTGAACAGCCAGAGTAGATGGCTTGAGCATCACACGCAAATCGAGCGTTCACTTCAGGACAAGTTGTTTGCTTAGAAGTGGATGATACTATATATTCAAAGCAAGTGTTTGGGTAGGCAATCAAATAGTCCTCAAAAGATTCTGCTTCAGTGTGATAGAACCCATTAGAGTGTATGATGTTTAATAAACTATAACTTTTCTAATTATTAAAGTTTCAGTATTTTACTATTAAATTTTGTCCATCTCACGAGCTGAAGTAGAAGGTATGACTCAACTGCTTGGGCAAATTGGTAGATGGTGCTTGAGGCTATCTAGTCGCCAGCAACAAGAACTGTCAAGAGATGCCATCTCGAGGTAACAAATGTGGCCGATCTAGACCATAGGTGCCCGAAAAAGGGCGCCTCCAACCTCGTCCACAGTATGAGGATTTGGGGAAGATGGGGAGACGCGTGATGGTGGATCAGACTGTGGAGGGAAGATGGGGAAGGCCTTGACACAGAAGGTGGTAGAACAGGACTGGAATGGAAAGGAAGGAAAACTACATACCTAAATTTCCCCCCTTTCCTTCAAGGAGAAAAAGAAGAGACAAATGAAAGTGACGAGGAAGGAAAAATATCCAAGGCGAAAAAAGAAAGTTTAAATGCATGAACTGAAGAGACCGAGCGAGAGAGAGCGCTTGGATGGAAAGGCAAAGACAAAGTTAGGGTGCTCAAAGGAAAAGAAGAGAAATGAATGGACGTGAGGGTAGGAGAAGTAAAGGGAAATTAATTACACAGTTCATCATGGTGATTTCATGTACAGAGCTAGTGTTTTGCTATTTTGTTGAGTTGAAAGACCAAAAAGAGTAAAATAATATACCTCAAGTCAAAATATAATCATTAAAGCGTGATACTATGCAAAAAGGACTAAAGAGAGAATAAGTTTTAGGAAAATAGAATTAAAGAGACTAGAGAAGAGAAGATAATACAATCAGAAAAAGTTAGAATACATTGGAAGAAACTGAAATATAGTTAAAATGTAAATAGAAAAAAAGTGTGTGAAAGGACTTACCTGAGCCTTCCTCAAGGTTTACTACTTTCAAATGAATAGAATTCATTGGCCAAAGCAAAACCTATGTAAGACATAATTGTTTAAAAAAAAATATATATATATATACTAACGAATCTAGCTAACCCATCCTTGAGAATTCAATGAACACGACCAATTCATCAACGTAGATCTTGCAACTTGTATAGCAATTTCCTATGGCTTACGTGAAAGGTCCTCCAATAGGAAAGCTACTTGTAACTTTTGGTGACGTATTATTCTGAAAATATAATCTGTGTTTATGATTGATATCTTATATGTATATATAATTTTTATTGCAATTTATAACAATGTCAACTGTTTTTAATATTTAGATTCTAGAAACAGCATTCAGATGGTGATACCTTCTGAATCATTATCGATTGAATGACCTCACCAGAACTACG
>NC_134779.1:1315000-1325000 GCF_046742065.1 Oratosquilla oratoria
TAGCATTTAGTATTTTGTCGAAAATAACCAGTGCCTCTGTCCTTGGTGAAAACATCATGACGAACCAGTCGAATCGTCGAGGTGGTAAAGGAGAAATTGAAGATCGACGGGACGGAGGGATAGGAGAAGTTAGAAATTATCAGCATATTTATGTGATTGGAGTCTTGTCTCCAATCACAAAAAAATGCTGAGTGATTTGGTCCATAGTGATATCATTGAAGCTCGTAAAATATTGACTGCATTAAACAAGCAGTCGATAACCTATACTGCTTTCTGGTTAGCTCTCAACGATTCTAACCATCTCCGGACCACCGCAAAGTTAAGGTCCGGGCGGGTGACAGCGAAAAAAGAAAACAAAGAAAAAAAAAATCAGAGGAAGCAGACTCAGGAGAAACGGGTGTTCCATTGATCTAGACTGCACCTCTTCCGTGTCTCTCCTTCAGCTAGATCGAGATAATTTTCAAATGTTAGACAGAAACCGATGGAATGCGCTTCAATGAGCGCAGCGCAATGTCTGCATTGTAATTATGAGAATTACTCAGCGCTGAAATAATTACTTGTTCATCGTTATACCAAAGTTTATAGATTATATCGATGGATTTGTAAAGTCACTTGAAATGGCTGTAACCTTTCTTTTTGGGAAATAACAAAAAAAAAAAAAACTTTATTCTATGCTATCATGCAGAAGAGGTTAGTTGTAGTGGATGGAAATAAGGGACGAGGAAGCATAAAAAGTATGAGAAATTTGTAGATAAATAGAAGACTAACGTGGTTGTAAATGTCGACACTAGTTGCAAAAGTGGAAGTAGCAACTAGTGGACTAGCTGGACAGCATGGCCATGGCTTTAAGGAGTAAATATCACAATTAGTATGACGATATAAACTGAGGAGGAGGTGGAGATAGAGACAGAAGCTAAGAAGGCGGGGACGATGCTGATAATGGAGCTGGTTGTGTAAGCGGTAGTGGATATGCAGATGCCGTAGTCAGTCTGTGTTCATAACACAACGCTGATGACATAAAAAGCTCAAAGACAAAATACGACAGCTGTTTCCGTGAACAAAATGCCCGGGCGAAATGGCCACGAAAGGGAAGGTGCATATTGGTAGGAAGAGGTGGAGAGGATAATAAAGCAGAGAAAACAGTCGGGAATATCGGGTTCAATTAATGTTTTCAGCCACAAATAAGGACCTCATGGTGTGCAGCCCTTATCTCGCCTTCCTGTTGTTATGATAGACATAATACTGTGTTCATTATTCGATATGGTAACATGGTGCTATGGAAGACAGGAGCTGTATGAATACTGCGGATGAATAACATTAGATACTGCAGAATCCATACTATCATCAAGTTTAGGGACCCTGTGATGAAGCTAAACTTTTCACCCTTTGTGCTCTCCAACAACTGAATATATAAATCATCTGGCTGTCGACTCCATAAATCAGTCACCATGTCAAAAAAGTTAAACGATAAAGTTTTACCCACCCGGCAAGAAGCCACCGGCTAGCTAATGACAGTCGTGTGACATTAGCCAGAACAGAATCTATAAAGATTGCTATGGCCGGAGGTGCTAATTCTTTTTAGAACCATAGTTTGTTGGATCTAGGTAATGGTATTGAAGTGATGGCATTGTGGCAGACCAAAGTTTGTCAACATATTTTCTAGTATCTGATACCTAAGTCATTTTGTTCTTTAGCCTCCTGGAGATCACTTCGTCACTTCATTTCAGTGTGTGGCCTTACTTGTGAAGCTATTTGGGTCTTTGAGGTCTAAAGCCCTCAGGATGAGAACAGCTCCTGAAAGATATCAGGGAGAGAATAAGAGAGGCAACCCATGCAGAGGCAGGATGAAGCCAAGGGGCAAATTTTGAAAGCAAAGGCGGCAAAGTCAAAAAGGGATATATAATCATACAGGAAAAAAGTAGTTGTAGAGGTAAGACCGTTGTGGGGTTGAGGAAAGGCAGACGCTTTGTCTCAAGGGGGCGGGAACTTCCTGTTGTAGCAAGGAGAGTCCACATTACCTTCATGAACTCAAAAGACGACGCAGGAAGAATTTATATTAAAAGGAACATTTTGTATATAATAGTAGAAGGGAGTATGTTGGCAAACGTGGAAATAGATGGAGAGGCAAAGGTTGGGCCACGAAGTAGATTAGGATTTTGGAATAAAGGTGAACATAAAGCCAATGGCAAATGAGATAGTATATAAAGAATAGTGGTGAAAACATCCATATAAGGAAGGAGCGTTGGAGAAAGTAGTGTATGGACTCAACAAAAAGTTAGTAATAAATCGAAATAGAATAATAGATGAGAAAGCAGAAAAAATCGCAGCAAGGTGGAAATATAGAATTAATGGTAAAGGACGTAGTTGATAATTAAGAATTTAATTGGAAATGTAGAAACAAGTGGAGATGACGTATGAGAAAAGAGAGTGCGTGATGAAAAACAAATTATCGAAGAGGAAGTCACAAAAATATAGCAGAAAAGAATTGGGAATAAAGGTGGGAGTAGATATAGAGGCACCAGTATAGGCAGCAGGAGAGGCAGCGGTGCGAATGCTTCATTATCATTGGTAATGCGTGGGGAACGTGGTGAGCCTGCAGAGGTGCCCCCTCTCCACTCTCTCTCATCACTCTCCCTCCCTTTCCCCTCTCTCCTCTCCCCTTTCCCCTCTCCCCTCTCCCCTCTCTTCTCTCCTTTCTCCCCTCTCTCCTTTCTCCCCTCCGCCCTCCACACTCCACCCACCGAGATCTCCCTCTTCCCTCTCCCCTCTCCCATCTCCCCTCTCCCCTCTCCCGTCTTCCCTCTCCCCTATCCCCTATCCCCTCTCCCCTCTCCCCTCTCCCCTCCCCTCTCCCCTCTCCCCTCTCCCCTCCCCCTTTCCCCTCTCTCCTCTCTCTTCTACCCTCTCATCTCTGCCCTTTCCCCGTTTCCTTCTCCCCTTTCCCCTCTCCCCTCTTCCCTCTGTCCTATCCCTTCTCCTCTCCTACCTCTCCCTCTCCCCTTTCCCCTCTTCCCTTTCCCATCTTCCGTCTCACTCTTCTCTCTCTTCTTTCTTCTCTCTTTTCCCTCTTCTCTCTGTTCTACCTTCTCTATTCTACTCTTTCCCATCTCCCTCTTTTATTCCCCTCTTCTCTCTTCCCTTTACCCACTCCACTTCCCCATGTTTCTCT
The DNA here is from genome assembly GCF_046742065.1 of Oratosquilla oratoria. Lineage (NCBI taxonomy): Eukaryota > Metazoa > Arthropoda > Malacostraca > Stomatopoda > Squillidae > Oratosquilla > Oratosquilla oratoria. The sequence goes on from NC_134779.1 coordinate 1,318,170, forward strand.
CCTCTCTCCCCTTTCTCCTCTTTTCTCCCCCCTCTCGCCTCTCTCCTCTCTTCTCACCCATCTCCCGTTTCCCATTTCCCCTCTCCCGTCTCTCGTCTGTCTTCTCTTTTCTCACTTTATCCTTTTCCCTCTCCACTCTCCCTTCTCTCCTCTCCCTTCTCCCCTTTATCCTCTCCCCTCTGTCTTCTCCTCTCTCACTTTATCCTTTTCCCTCTCCACTCTCCTTTCTCTCCTCTTCCTTCTCCCCTTTATCCTCTCCCCTCTCTCTTCTCCCCTGTATCATCTCCTCTCCCCCTATTCCCATGTATCCTCTCCCCTCTCCCTTCTCCCCTGTGTTCTATCCCTTCTCCCTTCTCCCCTGTACCCTCTCTCTTCTCCCCTGTATCATCTCCCCTCTCCCTATTCCCATGTATCGTCTCCCCTCTCCCTTCTCCCCTGTATTCTATCCCCTCTCCCTTCTCCCCTGTGTTCTATCCCTTCTCCCTTCTTCCCTGTACCCACTCCCTTCTCCCTTCTCCCCTGTATCCTCTCCCTTCTCTATCCTCCCCTGTATCCTCTCTCCTTTCCACACTCCACACTCTCCTTTCCATTCTCCCCTGACCACTCTCCTGCTCCCCTTTCCCCTCTTCTCTCTCCCCTTTCCCCTGTTACCTCTCCCCTGCCCATCTCTCCATTTTCACTCTTCTCTCTCCCTCTCCTCTCTCCCCTCTCCGTATCCCATATTCCATCTCCCCTCTCTCCTCTCTTGCCCCCTACTCCCCTCTCCCCTCCCCCATGCTCCCTCTCCCCTCTCCCATGTTCCCTCTCCAGTTTCCCGTGTCCCCTGTCCTCTCTACCCCTCTCCCTTCTCCCCTCGCTCTTATTTCTCTCCCTCTCCCCCTCCCCCTCATTCTCTCGTTTTCCCTCCCTCTCCCTCCCTCTTCACTCTTCCCTCTTACCTGTATCATCTCCCCTCTCCACCCTCCACTCTCTCCTCTCCCCTCTCCCCTTTCCCCTCTCCCCTCTCTCCTCTCCCCTCCCCCTCTTCCGTCATCTCTCTCCACTCTCCCATCTCTCCTCTCTTCTCTCAATTCTCCCCTTTACCCTCTCCTCTCTCTTACTTACTCTTCCCCTACTTCTGTTTTCCCTCCTCCCTCTCTCCTGTCCAACCTCCCATTCCTCTCTCCCCTTTCCACTCCCCCAACTCTACACTCCCTTCTACATTCCCCACTCTCCTCTCTTGTCTCCCTTATCCCCTCTGCCCATTCCCCTCTCCACTCTACCCTCCTCTCTCCTCTCTCCCTCACTTATCTGTCTTTTCTCTAATCTCCTTTCTGTCTCATCTCTATTCACTCCTCTCTCTTTTTCATCTCTCCTCTCTCTCTTTTCATCTCTCCATTCTCCTTGCTTGACACTCTTCTCTACTCACTATTTCTCTTCTTTTCTCTCTCTTCTGCTCATTTTACCCTCTTCTCTCTCCTCTCTTCTCTTTTCTCCCCTTTCTCTTCTCTCCTCTCCTCTCTCTCTTCTCTTCTCTTTCCTCACTCATCTTTTCTCTCTTCTCTGTCCTCTCTAGCACTCTGCTCTCTCTTCTTTCCTCTCTCCTCTCTATTCTCTTCTCTCCTCTCTTCTCTTTCCTCCCTCCTCTCCTCTCTCCTCTCTCCTATATCCTCTCTCCTGTCTCCCGTCTCCTGTCTCCTGTCTCCTGTCTCCTCTCTCCTCTCTCCTCTCTCCTCTCCCCTCTCCCCCCTCTCCTCTCTCCTCTCTCCTCTCTCCTCTCTCCTTTCTCCTCTCTCCTCTCTCCTCTCTCCTCTCTCCTCTCTCCTCTCTCCTCTCTCCTCTCTCCTCTCTCCTCTCTCCTCTCTCCTCTCTCCTCTCCTCTCCCCTCTCCCCTCTCGCTTCTCGCCTCTCTCCTCTCTCCTCTCTCCTCTCTCCTCTCTCTTCTCTCCTCTCTCCTCTCCCCTCTCTCCTCTCTCCTCTCTCCTCTCTCCTCTCTCCTCTCTCCTCTCTCCTCTCTCCTCTCTCCTCTCTCCTCTCTCCTCTCTCCTCTCTCCTCTCTCCTCTCTCCTCTCGCCTCTCGCCTCTCGCCTCTCGCCTCTCTCCTCTCTCCTCTCTCCTCTCTCCTCTCTCCTCTCTCCTCTCTCTTCTCTCCTCTCTCCTCTCCCCTCTCCCCTCTCTCCTCTCTCCTCTCTCCTCTCTCCTCTCTCCTCTCTCCTCTCTCCTCTCTCCTCTCTCCTCTCTCCTCTCTCCTCTCTCCTCTCTCCTCTCTTCTCTCTTCTCTCTTCTCTCTTCTCTCTCCTCTCTCCTCTCTCCTCTCTCCTCTCTCCTCTCTCCTCTCTCCTCTCTCCTCTCTCCTCTCTCCTCTCTCCTCTCTCCTCTCTCCTCTCTCCTCTCTCCTCTCTCCTCTCCCCTCTCTCCTCTCTCCTCTCTCTTCTCTTCTCTCTCTTCTCTCCTCTTTTATCTCTCTCCTCTCTCTTCCCTTCTTTCAGCCCTCTCCTCTTTACATTCAAATCCCCTCTCACCCCTCTCCTCTCGCTCTTCTCTCATTTTCCCTCTAGTTTTTCCTTTCTCATCTCTACTCTCTCTTTTCTCCATTCCACTCTCTCCTCTTTCTACTCACTACTCATTTCTCTCTTCTCTTTTCCCCCTTTTCTCCAATCTCATTTCTTCTCCCTCTTCCGCTCTCTATTCCCTTCTCTCCCCCTTCCTCACTCCTCTTTCCTCTTTCCTCTCTCCTCACTCCTCTCTTTTCACTCCTCTTTCCTCAATTCTCTCTTCTCATTGCTCTCTTTTCTCTCTCCTCTTCTCTCACCTTATTCCTCACTCTTTCCTTTTCATTCTTCTCTTCTTTCTCTCCTCTTCTCTCTTTAGCTTCCTCCCCTTTCAACTTTTCCATTTCCACTTTCCCCTCTCTCCTCTCTCTACTCTCTAGTCTCCTTTGTCTGCACTCCTCCTTTCTTCATCTCTAATCGCCTCTTTCCTCTCTCTACTCCTCACTCCTCACTCCTCTCTCCTCTCTCCTCATTCCTCTCTCCTCACTACTCTCTCCTCAATCCTCCCTTCCCACTCCTCTTTCCTCATTCCTCTGTTCTCTTTCCTCTCTCTCTCTTCTCCTCGTTCTAGCTTTCTTCCCTCTCCCATTCCCCATTTCCATTCTCTTCTCTCTTCTTTTCCGTCTGAAGTTTTCCACCTCCCCTTTCCCTAATTCCTACTCCCCTCTCCCCAATTCTTACTCCTCTCTTTCGTCTCCCCTCTCCCCTCTTCCCTCTTCCCTCTCCTTTCTCTTTATAACTCTTTTCCCTTCTTACGTGTCCTTCTTTCATAAGTCATTTTCTGCCTTCTCCTTTTCCTCTTACTTTTCCTCTCTTACATTTCCTATCTCCCTTCTCTCTCTCTCTCTCTTTTACCATCTTTCCACACCCTTTTTTTCTGTCTCCTCTTCCTCTTTTTCCACTATTTCTTTCCCATTCTTCTTTTCCTATTTCCTCTCTTTTTCTATTTTTCTCTCCCTTTCCCTCTATTTTCCTCATACTTTCCTTCTTTCTCTCCCTCTTTCTCTTTACTGTCTCCTTCCTCTCCCTTTTTCTGCCTCTCTCTCTACTTCTACTTCTCCATCTTCTTCCCACTCCCCCTTTCCTCATTCTCCCTCTCCCCTGCCTATACCTTTCCTTCTCCCCTCCCTCTCTCTCCCCTTTCCGCTTTCCCTTTTCCATTTCTCCTCTCCCATATCCCTGCTACCCTCTCCTTTTCCCCCTCCCCTCTCTTTCTTCTTGCCTCTCTCCTTTAACCTCTCCCAATTTCTTTCTTCCCCCTTCCTTTTGTCATCTCTCCTCCTTTCCCGTTTGTTATTTCTCTCGTCTCGCTTATCCCCTTCTCCCCTTTCTCCTTTCTCATCGTTCATCTCCCATCGCTCCTCTTCCTTCTCTTCTCTTTCCTCTTCCTTCTCTCTTCCCTTCACTTGTCTCACCACTTACTCCTCTTCCCTCGCCTTTCTCTTCTCTTTCCTCTGCCCTATCACTTCTTCCTTCTCCCTTCCCCTCTCCCCTTTTTCTCTTATCTATCCTCTCTCTATGCTCTCTTCTCACTCCTCCCCTTTCCCTTTTCCCCTTTTCCTTCTCCCTCTCCTCTTTCCCTTCTCCTGTTTCTTCACTCTCTGCCCTCTTTCTTCTCACTACTCACCATTCTCTTTGTACCCGTGCATGCGTTCATATATTCTTTTTAGGTAATAATAAGGCTGACGGTTGCACTACATAGGCCTTTTCACACTAAAAGAAATCATTCTAATGTCGAAAAAACCTTACTGCTCTTTCCCTCACTTACACAAGCTCTTGATAAACATAAGTTAGCGTTATTCCTGAGTGCCGAAAGTGAGAAGAGTGGGGCGTTGCTATGCCAGTAGTCTATATAGTTAGCCATTGAAGCCTTTCATGTGAGATTCAGATTTGTGCGTCCACCACGCCGAGACCTCAAGGTCTTTGCACAATACACGAAATGTTGTACATCGGAGTTTGATTAGCTCCATTAACCATTCTGACAAGTAGTCCAACGCCGATACACCGTTTCCCCACTTCTCTCTTCCCTTTCCCTCCTTCTCCACTTTCTTTTCTCCTCTTTCCCCCAAATCCAATTTCTATCCTTCCCCTTGTTTCCCTCCACTTCCCTTTTCTTCTCTCTCGTTTTTCATTCTTCCCCACTCCTCTCTTGCATCCCCTCTTCCTTCTCCCCTTCCTCTTTTTCACTTTTATCTTTCCCCTTTCTTCTCCTCCCTCTCTTCTTCCTTATATTTCTCTTCTTCTGTGTTCACATGGTTTCTTTCTTCTCTCTGTTTTATTTTCTGTCTCCTGTTACTACTTCAACAACCTATTTTTTTCAGCCCCGCACAGCTAATCCCTCTAATCCTATCCTGCAAGCTTATGTTCAAGTATAGCATCTGTTTCTGACCTTCTTTTTCCTTTTTCTTTATATATATATATATATATATATATATATATATATATTTTTTTTTTTTTTTTTTTTTTTTTTTTTTTTTTTTCATCTTCCTATGGTGGTGTCATTCATTGATCTTGTGCTGTCGAAGGACGGATGGCTTTCTTTATATGCAGGAGGGGAAGAATCGGTAAACTGTAGTCGGTGTATTTTCTCTACTGAACCATTGGTTGAATTTGAAATCTCGTTACCTACAGTTTTTCATAATTTCCTTTTATTCTCTCATATGCTAATTTGCATCCCACCAAGATTTTTGATTCATTGGTCGAGGAAATATTTGCTTTCCAATAGATTTTTTTAAGTTAGAGTGAACTGGGTATATATACAGTATATGATCTACGCATTGTTACAGGAATCAAACATGTTACCAATGTCTTCCTCTGCTGGCTTTGTTTTGTCCTACATCAGTTGAAATAGATTGTAGATGAGAAACTAGATTCTAGATCATTGGATTTTCACTTTTTTCACTGTATATATTCAAACCGAGTAAAATTGTCTGGTACTATGCAGAATAAAATCTGTGAATTATGATTATCGGGTTGACGGCATTGGCTGGTTTCTTCTCCTTCTTTTCACTACAGTTGAAAGGGGTTGATTAGCTCCCTGTTTTTGGCTCTCTTTTCCGATTGGTTGTGAGGTAATACATGGAGTAAAAAGGTGGAGTGAAAGTCGCCACAGAATAGGACACCTTTCCTATATATGCCAATAACCACCTACCCTTTCCTTATCTCCCCAGCTCTATCAGCCTTATTGGTCCATCTTCATTTACCTTCTCTCCTCCATATTACTCCCTACTTGCCACCTGCTGCAACAGCACAGGCTCTGCAGATTACGAGGTGAGGGAGAGAGGGAGGAGGAGCGAGGTGGAGGCCAAAGGCTTTGTCTTGTAGAAGTAAACTCGTGAGGAAGAGTAATGTTTCCGCTTGAATGAAAGGTGACGTGAGGAGAAATGCGTTCTGACGCACAGGGAAGCGGCTTTGTCACTTGTCAAAGAAATGCAAGTATGTATACAAATACAAGATTACAAATATGCATTCAAAGGATATACACATGCAAACCTGTATGCAAAGCTGGAATAATTAACTTATAAAAGAGTAAAAGGGAAAAAGGAAAATTAAAAACAAGTAAATGCTAGAAGTGGTGATTTTTATTTCTTTGTAGAGATGTTTTTAACCATACATTGCTCCATACAAATGTGGCGCAAATAGATATTTGCCCCAGTGCACTTTGGGAACCTGCAGCATCGTAAATGCACAGAAACAATAAAAGAAGCAAAATAGAAATTACAGGAAACTTGATTCATAATATAAATGGATGTACACCTAATCACATTGTTTGTGCCAGATTACTGCATTTGGCTTCATCCTCGCTCCTTTGATCCTTTATTCCCGAATCTAAGTAAAAGGGACAAAACACCTCATAGGAACATTTAAAGAAAAAATAGAATGACATATTTCTCTGCTGCATCCACCAGTAAACGGCTGAACGACAATAGACATCATTATATCACAAAATCTTTTTTTGGTCATAACTGCGGGGAAAATATATTCGTTTCAGCCCTTTTGACAAAGCGATGTCTTTTTTCTAGTTTCTTTTCCAGTGAAGATCAAGGAATTCTATGCAGTTGTGAGCGTACTCAAGACTGAGAGCTCGGTAAAGACCACCTTTAGGACAGATTCCTTCCTTGAACTAAATTAAATGATTTGCTCTTAGTCTTAACAAAGCTTATGAACTCCTTCACCGTGTCGATAAGAATCCTGTGTACCAATTGATACTTGTTCTTTCATTCCGTCTGTCACTATACTAATACATTTAAACTATGAATATTTAAACATATCTAAATATATCTAATATATCTTTCTCTTC
>NC_134779.1:1342500-1347500 GCF_046742065.1 Oratosquilla oratoria
CAGCGTCTGGAAGGGCTTTGAGACTGGTGGTGAGGATTTTATAGAAGAGGAATGAAAAGCCTTTGGAATAGGCTATGAACTGTTTTGCTATGCTGATTAAGACCATTTCACTTCATGCAATAGATAGTATGGAGCGTAGTCGCTCTTTGCCATTGCTAAAAATGTTGTTTCCACTTCCGTACCATAACGGAATGACTGTCGGAACATAGCAGGACGACGATTGAAATGACGTTAAGGTATTAATAGTGATGAAGCTAATCATTATAGTGTTGCTGCTGCTGAAGACGGCAATGGCGATGACTTTTACTGTGACGATGACGATGACAATGATGGTGGTGATGACTGACGATGATGATAATGGTGACGTTGACAATAATGTTGATATTAATGGTCATATTGACATTCAGAATGACGGGGAGGATCATTGTGATAATGATGACGACAACGATGACGACAACGATGACGAAAATAATAATAATGATGATGATGATGATGATGATGATGATGATGATGATGATGATGATGATGATGATGATGATGATGATGATGATGATGATGATGATGATGATGATGATGATGATGATGATGATGATGATGATGATGATGATGATGATGATGATGATGATGATGATGATGATGATGATGATGATGATGATGATGATGATGATGATGATGATGATGATGATGATGATGATGATGATGATGATGATGATGATGATGATGATGATGATGATGATGATGATGATGATGATGATGATGTCGTCGTCGTCGTCGTCGTCTGTGGACATAATTATGCTGATATTAACCTTTTCGACACAATAAAATCCTTTACTGAATTAGTTTTGATGGACATCAAACAACACTCATTCGGATGAAAGTCACAGAATCCAAAGGATTAGTCTTAGTGTTAGAATTTATGATGAATGGTGCCATAAAGGTGACGATGTGTGTCATAACTACAACTGCGACAATAACGGTAACGCTTACGACTGCGACGACGACGACGACAACGATAACGACGACCATATCGATAACTGTGAAACTAGTGATAATAACGAATATTGTGACGATGGCAATTTTTATGGTGATAATGATTTTTGTGGTGGTGGTAGTAATGGTGGTGGTAGTAGTGATCTTGAGGTGGTAGTTGTGATGGTAGAATCTTGAGGTGGTAGTTGTGGTGGTAGCGGTGGTGGTTGTGTTTGTGACAGTTTCCAGCTGCGGTGGTGGTATCGTTGGTTGATGGCGGTGGAAGTAAGTTGAATTAAAGGTATCGATAGTGTTGACATAGGTGGTGACGGAGATGGTAATGGTAATAGTGTTGATAGCGTCAGGTGTAATTGTAAAAAGGAGATTAAGGTTAACTTTGACATTTACAAATAAAACAGTCTTTCAAAGACGTGCCTAGTACTGCTACATCTCACGAATAATCATGATAAATAATTTGAACTTCGATTCAATGACATATTTCGTAGATGTCATTTCTGCCCAATGCCAAACAATTTCAATCAATTGAAAACGAGTTTAATCGACAAGATCCCTATCTGCCTTGAATTTATTTCTCACCTGAAGCTGAATAAAATCGTCTGGTATTAGCCTGATTAAAGGTTATATACTGTAATGTGCGACACCAATTGTACAGCTGGATTTTGTCATTTCAATGAATGACAACACAGAAAATGAGTCTAAAATTTCTAATATTTCACTCTAATACTAAACGCTTAAGTAGGATGACAGTGTTGCCGTCGAACTTTTGAATGTGACTGTACATCTAATCAGTAAATCGCGATAATGTCAACCAGAAAAGTCGAAGTCGTCTTCAAGCCCCAAGAAAGAAGAAGACAAAAACATTGAGGAGCCAAAGAAACCCAAGTGGCTCCCAGGGCTTGGCGTCTGTATTTGCATGGAACGCGACGTTAGGTGGGGCTATTATGATCGACAATATTAGAGCTCGGTCCCCTCAACATTTCAGCCGTATTAAGATGCAAACTCCTGCCAAATGACCCCACATGCTTGCAAAAAGGTACGAAATTAGAACTCTCTAAGCAACATGGCTCTCGAGCAAGAAAACTTTCAAAGAAAGCAGTGGAGGTCGAAAAGAGGACGAACTATGAATGATATTTAATTTCTTCAGCTATATAATGAAAAAAGCAGTGGAATATATAAGTGACAAAAGACAAGCAAACCAAACATGGGTACCATTTGTTGATATTTGAGAAACATCCAGTAAGCTTAATGCAGTGGTCACGATTGTATTTCAAACGGATCCCCCTAATTGATGTTGATGTGATGTTTGTCAGTGTCATCATGTGTGCCGCATTGCGTGACTTTGACGCCGCAACTTCTATGGGACATTTCTAACGGTTCCCACCCACTCAGACTCTACTCCCATTTCAAGTTGATTCGTTTTTGACCAATTAATAATGACTTGAATGACTCCATCACCTTTGCCCTTTGTGTTGGGACAGACAAGGCTAGTAGTTGGAAGTAATAGGAATATAGTATTCGGATTATATATGTGAATATTTAAATACTTACCTTGTGAGATCGAAACCTTTATTAGTACTACGTTTCGCTTGTAACAAGCGAAACGTAGTACTAATAAAGGTTTCGATCTCACAAGGTGTTTATTCTCACAGTCTTGTCGGCTTTTGCCATTGTGATTCATTTAAATACTTCATTGATTTAATATGTCAAGGACAATGAACAAATACGCGTTATTTGATAATGCAGCTCATCACATAACTTATTATAGCTTCTATAAGAGCGCTTGATTGTACGTAAAGCCAATATCTAATCATTTCCCTCATCACGGCGTTTTATTGAGTAATCATTTTATACTTAATGAACTGCCGCATCACCATATTCGATCACATTCCATTCCGCCCGCCTAATCATATGCTTCATGAGTTAACCAATCAACCGCCTCATCACACTCAATCGTTCGCGCAATCCCGTTGTTGTGTAATCTTAAGGCCATTATACTGACGCACAAAGTAAAACTTCGACTTTCTTCTTTTGTGTTGTCGGTAGTTTTTTGTGCTGGTGTCTGTGATGATGTTCAGTTAGCTGTGAAAAGAATGATATTAACGATATAGAAAACTTGATTATGGCGAATAATTTTGTACATGCAGCAAAGAAAGATTATTTACATTCACAAATGATCAGGTCAAATATTCTTCTTAGCTTTGTTTCCGTGCTTTTACACACGAAATATATCAATACTATATCTTTTATTCACACTGCAAATGAAAATTTCATGACACCTTAGAGATTTATCTCCAGCTAATATATTCTTTCCTCTATGCCTTATGGCGTGGTGATTTTTATATTTTTTTCATTTTTATTTTTATTTATTTTTTTCTATAGGGCTATGACCTTTCCTTGATACAAAAGCAGAACAGCTGAGAGTAATGGCCGCTGCCACCCTGTTTCATACCTGAGATATATACAATCAAATCTGTCTTAGAGGCCACCTGTCAGTAGCAACCACCTGCCTCCTGCGGCCATTGAAAATTGCCCCCGATGGAAATACAGTGCTTAAGACCCCGTGGCTAGTCACCACCTGTCTAACACGGCCAGTACCTAATTTGTGAATAGCGGCTATTGGCCGTACCTGCCGTTGTTCCGGGTTGGTGTCCTACATGTGTTATCAATGGCTACAAGGCGGTTCATGCTTTAAAAATATATTTGTTTGAAATGGCACTATGATTATGAAAAACATGGACTTAGCAGCACTAGCATTATTAGCTGTCTGAAACACGGATGAATAATACCCCGTCAGATTAACAGCCCACTGTAAGGCGCTATTGTTTACCTCGGTCTAGTTTTGTTCTGCATCGCGATCGCTGCTCTGGCATTATTATCAAATCAGATTCACTAATCCAGAATATCCGTGACCGTTATTTGCATGCAGTATGTCAATAGGTTAACTGCAACATCCCCGATTAGCTTATTTAACCGCACTAGTATGCATGCAAGGTTGCTGGACATGAACCCTAAATACACTGCCCTCGGTTTATCCTTTTTGCACAGGCGGGAAATGTTATCCCCATGCAGTAATTTTTTTTCTTTCGGTGCTTTAAAGAATTATTAGAATTATGGCGTCACTAACTAGTAACTAGTTTACTAATTACGATATAATCAATATGGCCGCTAACCTGTCTATAGTGGCCACTTTTTTTCCCTTGCGGGAGTAACCACCAGAAAAGGTAAACTAACGAAACAGAGCACTTTCGTATATTCAAATCTTCAGTGCTATTACATAGAAAGGATTACAACAGGTGGAAAGAACTTACGGAAATATATGATAGAATTAGCCATGGTGAAGAAGGAACTCGTATAGGTATTTTCAAAATATAAAAAGTTTGAAATTTCTTTACATATGTAACTATCTAATTTGTATAGACTTTCATGAAGGTTTACATCGATCTCCTTACTAGTTTTGATAAAATTTTATTCAATTAAATTGTTTTCTACCATATTGTTGTTATACACACACACCACACACACACGCACACACACACACACACACACACACACACACACACACACACACACACACACACACACGCACACACACACACACACACAGGATGTCTGAATAGACGAAAGCGCTTGGTCATCAGTTTATCTTTTCCTTTGTGGTTTTCCGCATATATATATATATATATATATATATATATATATATATATATATATATATATATATATATATATATATATATATATACATAAACATATACACATACATGTATATTCCTATAGTAGTTGGTACACAGTGAAATTGTTCAGCTATGTATACTGGGTCTCAAATACAAGAACATGACTGTTGCGATAGTGGTGAAAGCAATAGTGATGCTATATCCTCTGACAGCAAAAGCATTACTGGAATTGTAATGAAGATGTCGATGACCGTAGATATATCCAAAAGTACGGCATTTGCAACACTAAATCGACAGAGAATTCAGTAATGAGGAATCTGCTGGTGTTTAAGTATT
>NC_134779.1:1365000-1380000 GCF_046742065.1 Oratosquilla oratoria
AAATGAAACTTATCAGTAGGCGTAAACGTGATTTTTATAAAGGTAAAATTGAACAGGCTGGGCCCAATATGCATAAACTTTATAAGGTGCTAGACAATCTGACGGGCAATAAAAAGAAACACAAGTTGCCTGAGGGATATTCTGATAGTGAATTGGCAAATGAATTTTTATACTTTTTTGACAACAAGATAACGAAAATTATTTCGGCGATCAGTAATAATAATTCGGTTGTGTTGGAGAGTGAACAGACTTCAGAAGTAAAATTAACTGCGTTTCAAACAGTGAGCGAATCAACGGTCAAGGATGTAATCAAGAAAGCAAAATTTACTTACTCTGCTAATGATCCCATGCCAATTAGCTTGCTTCATGGTAATGTGAATTTTGATAGACTAACGACTGTGATTACAAACATGGTGAACTCTAGTATTTTGGAGGGGCCATTCCCGAATTCTGAAAAGCAGGCCATTGTTAAACCGATATTAAAAGGACATCTTGATCCCCAATCACTCAGTTCGTTCCGTACAGTGTCGAATTTGACGTTTCAATCCAAAGTACTGGAAAGTGTTCTGTTAATAGAACTAAATGAACACTTGAATGAGGTTGGGGCGATTCATGACAATCAGTCGGCATATCGTTTTTTTTTGTATTCTACTGAAACTGCTTTGTGTTCTGTAGTGAGTGACATGCGAGGAATTCTGGATAGAGGAGAGTGTGGACTATTGATTTTGTTGGACCTAAGTGCAGCTTTTGATACGGCAGTGCACGATGTATTGCTTCGAGTTTGTGAACACATTGGCATTAAAGGTGCTGCTCTCTCGTATCTTAAGAGTTACCTGGAAGGTAGAACCTACTGTGTACAAATAGGTAATGAGTTTTCTAACTCGATACCTTTGACTATGGGAGTGCCTCAAGGTAGTGTGCTGGGGCCGGTACTTTTTTGTATATACACTGCTGACTTATCTACAATACTTAAGAAGCATGGAGTTAAGTTCAAACTGTTTGCTAATGACACTCAATTTTATATGTCTATAACAAATATACATGATGCCGAAGATCATCTTAGTGCCATACTGGTTGACATTAAACATTGGATGGACTCTAAAAAACTGAAATTGAACAAAGATAAAACTGAGTGTTTGTTTATCGGCCGTGAAATTGACTTCCAACGTCTGGGTGCTCGAGTCTTGAATGTGAACAATTCAGACATCACAGTGAGCAAATGTGTGAAGAGTCTTGGGGTGCTTCTAGACAGCTAACTTATGATGAGAGAACAGATAAATCAGACGGTGCAAGTAGCTGGCTATCATTTGAGAAACTTAGAGTTTGTAAGGAAATACCTTGATGAGAATTCTATGAGGAAGCTTATTTATAACCATGTGTTGGGTAAATTGGACTACTGCAACTCTTTATATTATGGTCTTCCTAACTACTTATTGAAGAAGCTTCAATTAATTATGAATAGAGCTGCGAGACTGATAGAGGGTCAGTCTAGAAGGGAACGGATAACTCCAGTGTTAATACAGCTGCATTGGCTCCCAGTCAAAGCACGTATCATGTATAAACAGTGTGTTATGGTGTATCAGGTATTGAAGTTTGGGAGGCCTAATTATATGTGTGATATGCTCGTGGACTTCCGAATAGATAGTGATATAGCCTTGCGACACAGTATTGAAGTGAAGAGACTATTAGAGCCAAGGTTTTATAGAGATTCTGGGCGTAGAGCGTTTGTTGATAGTGCTCCCCGTCTCTATAATAGATTTCCTGAAAATGTTAAAATGGCTGAAACTACGACCATCTTCAAGAAAAGACTGAAGACACACTTCACTGCTTCGTATGACTTGGAGAATGCAGTGATGAAATCAGATTTTGGACTTTAGATATTCTACGTGGGGGGCTTGGAGAGCCGTCATCGGCTGAAAGCCCCTAGAAGCCATCACCTAAGTAACCTAAGTAAGTGTGTGTGTGTGTGGAATGTGATTGATTTTATAATAACAAAACAGAGTGACCAGAAGGATGTTCAAATTACACGTGCAATGAAAGGGGCAGAATGCTCAACTGATCATACTATGCTGCTCTGCAAGCTAAATCTTAGAATTCGTCCCCCCGTTCAGCGCACACGTCATTCAAAAAAGCTAAACATCAGCTGTCTGAAAGACTCAAGAAAACTAGATGCTTTCAGAAATTCAATATATGTAAACTTAACGCAAGACAACGGCCCCCCAATTGCGTCACCTGACGATGTCTGGACGAAACATTCACTCCACACTGAAACAATGTGCAGAAGAAACTCTTGGTTTCAGAACAAGCTACCACAAAGATTGGTTTGATGAAAATGCAGAGGATATACAAAAAATTCTATCTCAGAAAAACAAAGCCCATGATGCTTGGCTCTCAAACCCAAACTCCACAGAACTGAAACAAACGTTTCAAAACCTAAGAAAAGAAACACAACTCAAGCTTCGTGATATGGAAAATAAATGGTGAATCAACCAGGCGAAGGACCTGCAATACCTTGCTGACAGTAATGACCAGCATGGGTTTTACAACGGTTTGAAGGCAATCTTCGGGCCCCAAAAACGCAATCTAGTCCCTGTCAGATCACAGGAAGGTAACCTTCTAAAAGATAAATCCGCCATTCTTAACCGATGGGAGCAGCACTTCCAAACCCTATTAAATCACAAAAACCCTATAAAACCAAATATCTTGGATGAAATCCCTATGGCACCTCTAGCAAATGAGATGGATGTACCACCCACCTTTAAAGAAACTACAGATGCCATTAAATCCTTAAAGAATAATAAAGCGCCCGGCCCGGGCGGCCTGCCCTCAGAATTGTACAAAGAAGGCGGTTATTTCCTACATCTAAAGATACATGAGCTCATACTGCTCATTTGGAACTCAGAAATAGTTCCAGCTGAATTTCTGAAATCAGACATCATAACAATATACAAAAAGAAAGGCGATCGAGCACATTGTGAAAACAGCAGAGGAATCTCTCTTTTGGTAGTAGCCTCCAATATTTTGACAAGAATTATGATGATCAGATTATGCCAGCTTATATCCGAGAGCACATTACCTGAAACACAATGCGGGTTTCGTAAAGATCGCAGCACATGCGACATGATATTCTGCGAAAGGAAACTTCAGGAGAAATGCAACGAGCAAAATAAAGATCTATACATAGCTTTCATCGATCTCCAGAAAACCTTTGACACCGTCAATAGGGAGATGCCATGGACTGTTTTAAAAAAGTTTGGTACCCCTCCAAAATTTCTCTCGATACTAAAGAAACTACATGATAATATGTCAGCTACAGAGCTGGCCTCAGGAGAAAGATCACCCCCTTTCAACATTGAACTGGGTGTTAAACAAGGGTGCGTTATTGCCCCAGTAGTTTTTAATATTTTCATATCTGCCATCACCATACTCAGTCAACATGAAATTCCTAAGGAGGATAAAGTCGCGATCCAATTCCGACTTGATGGAAGCCTTTTTCATCTAAGAAGACTTCAAGCCCACACAAAAACTGTGACCAAACATATTTTGGAACTTCAGTATGCAGACGACTGTGCGCTGGTCGCACACACACCTCAAGCTCTACAAAGATCCCTCAATGTCGTAGCTGGCCTCTACGAAGCGATGGGTCTAAAAATGAACGTTAGAAAGACAGAAATACTGTTTCAAAGAAAGAATCCAGAACCCCATCTCACATTCGACATCAATGGTGATGAAATTAAACAGGTAACAAACTTTAAATATTTAGGAAGCATCGTCTCCGAAAAACATAGTATAGACGAAGAGATATGCAATAGAATAAACCAAGCCTCTGCAGCCTTTGGAAAACTGCGCTCAAGGGTCTTTTTTAATGATAACCTCAGACTAGACACGAAGATAGCAGTTTATTTTGCTGTATGTATATCAACCCTACTTTACAGTGCCGAAACATGGACTGCTTACAGAAAGCATATAAAACAATTAGAAGCATTTCATACAAGCAGCCTGCAAAAGATCCTTAAACTATTATGGAAAAACAAGATTCCCCACACTGAAATCCTTCAACGTGCCGGCACAACCACAATTGAAACAATGCAAGCAAAAAGGCAATTGCGATGGACAGGGCACATCATTCGCATGAGCGATGACAGACTACCCCGACAAATCTTATATGGCCAACTCCCGCAAAGGACATCGTAAACAAGGGGCACCAATGAAACGTTATAAAGATCAAATAAAGACAACTCTAAAAAGATGTCAAATTGACCCTCAAGCACTTGAAGGCAAAGCCAATGACCGTCCAGCTTGGAGGTCAACATGTAAGGAAGGTCTGTCACACCTAGAGGAGTCCATCCTAAATGAGAGAGAGGCGAGAAGACAACGACGCCACAATCCAACAGTTCAACATCCAAATATATATATATATATATATATATATATATATATATATATATATATAATATATATATATATATATATATATATATATATATATATATATATATAAATTAAATTACACCCTATATCTGTTTTGTTTTCTTCCTCTAAAGATATCTTGATGCAAACAGGAATTACAGGCTGTTCCGGGCGTTACAACAACATTATTGATGTCACTCCATTATGATGAATTGTAAGATTGCTGTCTCCCGCATGGTACAGCTTTTTGTTTTATTTAACTTATTGTATTTTATACGGTTTGTTCACTTCTGTTACTGAATAAATTGTAAAATGTCATGGTAGAAGTTTTAGAAATAGAAGTAGATTGGTATTGGATGATTATTTTACATTTTCATTTCTACGACCAACTTTTGCGTCATCAGTGACGTTACGTCCCTTTTGACGGATTTGTATACTGTTTAGTGGTAACTAAATCTAATTCCAAGTTCCTCATATAAATAGTTTTGGACGCATAGATCGGGGGTTGATAAAGGGAGTGGAATATTGCGGTCATTGCGCTCACAGTGACATCGCATTAAACCATATTTGAGCGGCGGCAATTACCAATTACAGTGTTGATTTTACGTATATCCTTTTCATTGTTTTCTTTTTACCATGTTGGTAAAAGCTATAAAAGGTTGATGTTCATGAAAAGCTAATGAAGTGCTGAAATGCGCGCTCGACCGTGACACATGATACGAGTAAGACTAAGATATACGCCCCCTGTAATCAACAATCAGCACAGTAGAAACTTCTCCGCCAAAAATTATACCGAACTGTACTTACATGGGCCTTGCCAAAATCTTTGTCTTATTGAGTTGCACGAAATGTTTTGAATCACTCAGTCACTCGGTAAATCTTCATTATATCAGATTAATATTTGTCGTAATTTCGTTTAGCCTTCCTTCCCCTCATATCTCTGCATAATTTAACCCTTTTGATAAAATGATTTTCTGATGCTGATTCCACTCACAGGATTATGTCCACAAGAGACAAGCTTCGATGAGGAGACAAAAGGGGAGCCCACAGAACGCATGTGTAGGGCGAGTCGACTGTCCCCGACTTTTTTTTTTTTTTTTTTTTTTATATGGTCCGTTTGATTGGAGCTTGCTGGGAGAAACCAATGGGATTGGCGTCCGTGTGTAAGTGAAGATACGTACCCTCGGCGTATGATCTTAATTGATCATGATTGATGATGGTAAGGGGAAATACTTCACAGATTTTCATTTAACTGACACGAGAGGATATAATTTACTTGAAATCAGAATCTTATAATGAAAGGGTTAAAGTTGTCCTTAATTGGGAACTTTACTCCAACGCTGCAGTTTATCATTTATATAAGCTAACCCCCCAAAAAAATAATTCAGTTCAGATTAGGACCATACGATGAGACGGCTAAAGTATCATTTGGCTTCTCAAAATATATATTGTTACATATAGTTTGTAATGCATGCTACCAGCAACAGTGTTGTTTTATTCGACTTGCCATTCGACATAGTTTCCATTTTATGTCTCAAAAACTCTTGTGTGTACCTACATTTTTTTGTTATATCCAGTTGTTTTCTCTGTATTACAACATTCTTTTGTTGCACACAGGCTTATCAACAATCTATTTTTTCAAGTTAAGTTTAATGTTTTAACTGCGTTTTATTTTAGTTTTGCGTTGCGTGTCGGTTTAACTTTATTTCAATGTTTTTGTTTCATCACTTTATCGCATCAACACATTTTATTTACTGAACGTCCTTTGTATTTTTTCTATAGCGACATGGGTAGCGCTTTCCCACAAATTTGTGCTATCTTGTCCGAAACATTCTAGTTTCCAATTGCAAAGGAACTATTTTAGAGTTATGCATTTGTATGTTCTCTCCTGTGTGTACTACTCTACCTGCACGCTTGCTATTCTATTTCCATGTTTACCTGCATGATTGTAGTTGTTTGTACGGGTTCACACTCAGGACATACAAAGTATGGAGTAAATTTGTGAAATTTGATTATACTCGTTCAAGCCCGCCAATTGAGATTAGGCATAGAATAGATACTCACCATAAAAAATCAGCTACTAGGTAACTATGAGAAAGAAAAGCGTGTGAAATAGAATATATTCTCAACCATTCACAAAAATGTAGATAAAAGTGCATTTCAGTTAGAAAATTAATGCTACATTAGAAAAAAATTCTTAAGACATCTCTTTCTAAAGAGGTCTATGGCAGCAAATTAAAATCATCTTTTATCAGATAGAGAGGCTTTCGATATTAATTTGAGTGTCATCAAATGACACCACCGGGAAAATGAAAGGTATACGTTCTTCCACTTAGCATAAAGCAAATTATTCTTAAAGTGTAGTTTCTTATGCTTAGAAAACTTTTTTGGAAAGTCTTAAGTAAGTTATGGGAAGTCTGCAAAAATGTTTCAGTCTTCCGAAAGAATCTAAGAAAGAGTGAATAGGTCACCTCGTGCACTCCATCTGAAATAATTATGACTCAGCACACACGGTATCATACGATTTATGTTTCGAAAATTTTGAATTATATGTTGCTTCATCCACCCGAGAAGTAATTGTGTGCACTTATTACTTGAAATACAAATTCAATTCATCATCTACTGCTATTCTCTCTTTTCATTTTAATCTGGCTAACTCCTAACAATCTTGTTCTTTCTTATATCAAACAATATTAATCATCTTTGATGGGACTTTTAGGATTCTTAAGGTTGAAGAATAGATTTACATCACCACCAAACCCAATGTCCCCTACATTGAGAAACTGACAGGTACAGAATGAAACACTAATACATATACGAAAAACGCAGGTAACCATAAACAGAGATAACATTCACAGGAAAGCACGCGTATACAAAACCTTGTACCCCACGAACACACACAAGCACACAAAAGCACACATGCGCAAACGCATGCACACACACACATACACGTACACATACTCACACAAACACATTAAAATGTATTACAAAGAATTACAAATGGGGAGCATGCCGATAGGAGACCTTTTGGTCCATAACTAGATCGGATGCAAAAACAATTATACATACATATACCAAAGGCTTTTTTTTTCCCTTTATAAGGTAGGTAGCCCCCCCCAACCCCCCAACCCCCAAAACAACAAAAACAAACAAAACAAAAAAACACTCCCATCCATTCCATCCTTATCACACTCCACTCCCCTCCATCCTCTTCCCTACCTCTTATCTTGACACCTCCTGGATGACGGGTCACCCCTGCATCTTGTCCACTGCCCTGGGTCAGAAGCAGTGTCGCAAGAGACAGCACATCCAAAGCAAGGCCACTTCAGTAAATCGGCGACCCCCGCTCTCCGTCCCCTCATACAGAAAAGGAGAAGACAGGGAGAAATCCCTTCGGGCTGCGTAAATTTCTTTTTTATAATGATGATAAATAAATATAACAAACAAATAACAATTATAATACCATAAATAATAATAAACAAAATAAGTAGATGTATAGGTATAGTTAGATAATAAATAACCAGGAAAATAGTAAATAATAACAAATTCACAAATTTATAATAATAAATCAAAATCAAGCAAATATATAATTATAGACAAACAGACAAATAATAACAATCAAACAAATAATATAGAATAAATGGCAGACATTACAGCATCTCGCTTAGGTGTTTATCCTAAATAATTTTAAAGCTTCGAAATGAACTACATTGCACTGCCTCTGCAGGAAGTTTATTCCATTCATTAACTAGACGGTTGGCGAGGTGGTTTCTACCCACTTTCAAATTAAATCTATTTCCTGACAGTATAAGACCATTATATCTTGTCGGATTCTCATTCAGTATGAAAATTTTGTCATTTTTGAAGATGTCAATCCCCTTTACAATCTTAAAGACCTTTATCAAGTCACCTCTGAGTCAACGTTTTTCATAGGGAAAACAGATTCGTATGTTTTAGTAAATTTTCTTATGATTTATTTTTTATATTTGGAATCAGTTTTGTGGCTCGCCGTTGTACTTTTTCCAATCTGTCAATGTCTTTAATGAGATTCAGTGACCATACGGAAACAGCATATTTCAAATATGGATGAACTAACGATTTATATAGTTTGTCAATGAGTGTTGGACTTTTGAAGTCAAAAGATCGCGCAATAAGTCCTAGAATCTTATTTTCTTTCTCAAAGGCTGAAATACACTGCTCAGATGATTTGAGATCGATACTGATAATTACGCCGAGATCCGTTTCACTATCCACTTTTGTTAACGAATTTCAAAATAACTTGTAATCATACTTACTGTTATTTACCTCTGTGAATAACCTTGCATTTACTTGTGTTCAATTTCATTAGCCACTTTTCAAACCCCTGCTGTAGTTTATCTAAATTTCCATGAATATCTAATTGATTTAAGTGATATTTGCCATTCCGCACAGTTTTGTATCATCAACAGAATTGGAGAATATAGATTTTAGTCCGTGGTCTATATCATTTATATACACTATGAATATAAGTGGCCCAAGAACGGAACCCTCCGGAACTCCACTCGTAACAGTTTTCTATCTACATTTTTTGTCAATTAGAACAACTCTCTGTTTTCGATTATTCAACCAGTTACTAGTAGAAATTAATAAGCTACAGCTTATTCCGTGTGAAGATAATGTAGTAAGTAGTCTTTCGTGTGTGTGAGGGGGATCAAAGGCTTTTGCAAAGTCTAGATATATTAAATCTATATTCTTTCTTTTGTCATAATTCGAGATGACTATGTTGTAGAATTCGAGTAAGTCACGCAAGAACGTATCCGTCGGAATCTATGCTGGCTATCATTTATCAAACGGTTACTTTCTAAATGATGTTCGATAGCATCTCTAACGATAGTTTCCATAATTTTTCATATGATTGAAGTCAAACTTATAGGCCTGTAGTTATTTGGCTTCTTTTTGTCACCTTTTTTGAATATGGGAGTAACGCTAGCTAGCTTCCATTCTCTTGAGACATCTCCGGATATAGTGGATTTCTTGAATATAATTTCTAATAGAACAACAATCTCATTTTGCATTTCCTTTGAGATTCTTGGATGGCAACCGTCAGGCCCTGTTTTTTATTATTATTATTATTATTATTATTAACTTTGAGTATTTTTATACATCTTTTAATTTTTTCTTTTGTTATATTTACCGTAGTAAGTTCACACTGGATTTTTCACAGGTTTCAGTATGGAGTTCACTTTGTGGTGTTTCATTGACGAATAATGAGCTAAAATGGTCGTTTAAAATATTACACATTCCTTCATTTGAATATTGAAGTTGACCGTCAGCAGATGATAGTGGGACCATGTGATTCCTAATAACCTTTTCATCTCTAATGTAAGTATAGAATTTTTTTAAATTCTATTTGGATTTATCAGCGATATTCATTTCGTATTGTCGTTTTCGTTTTTTTATTGTCTTTTTTAAATCTTTCTGTTTTATTATATAACTTTGATAGTCATTAGGTACACCCAAGCACTTGTATTTCTTATAAGCCTGTCTCTCTCTTTTTAGCAATATTTTTTTCAGTTTCTTTGTCAAATCATTTTGGGCGAACCTGATATGGGATGCAAGTATAAATCATCTTAGTAAGCGTATTTTGAAATATTTCCCACATTTTATCTACAGGTCTTTCGCTTAATTTTGCCTCCTTACGTAGTCCTATGAACTGAGCTTTGCTTAAATTGGTATTTTAGATACAGAAGTATCTAATATTTCTTAGCAGTTTAAATCTAAAATGTGATTGTTATTTGCAATAGTCTCACCAACTTCTACATTAGCTATCATGTTTTTGGGGCTAGTGATCATCAATAGATGGAGTAAATTTCCATGTTTTGTGGGTTCTTTTACATACTGAACTTAGTAATTGTCACCGAGAAAATCTATCAAGCATCTTCCTATATTGCCATGTTCAAGGGTCATCCAATCAATGTTAGTAAAATTGAAATCACCCATCATCAATAACTCCCGGTTGTAGAAACTAGACAGTTCTTGAAACAAGTTTGTCGTCTGCTAATGTTTTTGGTCAATATATTACACCTACATTCATCTTTTGTCCATTTGTTTGGATTGATTCTACCCACAGACTATCATATGCATCCTGTTTTACTGTCTCTAAAATACAGGCATGGGCATTGCTTTTAACGTACAACAGAACACCCCAACCTTTCTTGTGGTTTTTATCCTGATTAAAGTGTTTAAATCCCGTAATATTAAATTCAGCTTCAAACTCTCTACCATTTAACCATGTCTTGGTTATTCCTATCATATCAAGATTTTTGCTTTTGGCATACGCTGGATTTCTTGGAATTTGTTCCTAATACTACGAGCATTAAAGTGTATGGTCTTTTTGACACGTTTTGTTTTTAATATCATGCCTTACATTATAATTTTGTACTTTATTAGCACCTTACTCTATATTGACATTTGGTTATTCATTGACATTCAGTGCCTCGTGAACATTTGTCCCATCTCTGAAATCTGGTCCCTCACGGTCATTCGATCTTTTATGTACACCTTGCCCCCATCCGTCACCGCGTCCCACGTCCGCCATCCATCGTTCATTGACATTTTGTCCGGCATCACTTCCTGAAATTATACTCTGTCCTCCACTTACATTATGTCCTACCGTGATACTTTGCCCTCCACTATCATTACATCCCATCATGATATTATGTCCTTTGACATTACATCCTAATGTTATATTTCACCCTCTATCGACATTATACCCTAAAATGATATTATTATACATAACATTAAATTATATTCTGTCCTCCACTTACATAATATCCTACCGTGATATTTTGTCCTCCACTATCATTACATCTCATCATGATATTATGTACTTTGACATTACATCCTAATGTTATATTTCATCCTCTAACGACATTATACCCTAAAATGATATTTTGTCCTACACTGACAAATTGCTCTACATTACTGCTACGCCCAAATTTATTTTCCCCAATACAATCTATTTCCCTTTACCTTTCAGTTTCTACCCCCAAAAAAGGAACTATTAATTACAAACTCTCACAATGAGGTTTGTAAGAACATCTGAGGCCAGTGCTTTACCAATCCGCCACCGAGTGTGTGTGTGTGTGTGTGTGTGTGTGTGTGTGTGTGTGTGTGTGTGTGTGTGTGTGTGTGTGTGTGTGTGTGTGTGTGTGTGTGTGTGTGTGTGTGTGTGTGTGTGTGTGTGTTTGTGTGTGTGTGTGTTTTGTTAAAAACAACTGCGCATTCGGCACTACAAAGCTTCTTAAGTAGACTTTCAAGTCTTCTGAACGTAGATTTCTGGTTTTTACAGGGCAGACGGAATAATAAATTTCCAGTAGCTATTGGGAACTAGTGTTGAGTAAGAGTATACAGACATTTCGCTGAACGCAGTTAGCATTTTCAATGTAATAGAAACAGAGTACAAGACATAATATACATAGAAAGAAACCTCTGGATTCAGAACCTTCGCATCTTCCTTGTAAACTGTGGACATTTGGTCACGGTAAAACAAGATAAAAATATCACCTTTGCCTGCTACTGGGGTAGGAGGCCTGTGGTACTATTTGTAGATGACACTTTTTAGGACACGCTGGCAGCCTTGATTGGAATGTCCATTATTAACTAAATTTTGAGTGGCCCTGTTTATTTCTGCTTGGGTGGAGGTCCAGTATGAGCAGGGGATGAGTGACCTCCTAAAGAAGCCAATAATGGTACTGTCTTTGTAATGTTGGGGACACTCACTGTTCCCATTAAGACAGAGACCAGGGTTGGTGGGCTTAACATAAACGGAAGTGGAGAAGTTGTCGCCGTCTTGTTGAAGCAATACACCAAGAAAGGGAAAAGAGCCATTAACATCTTCAGTTGTGAATCTTAATCCTGATGTTTCTTTAATCAGGCTACGGAGTGATTCTTTTTCTTGTGTTGATGAAGACATGATGAAAATATCGTCAACATATCTGTTATACACCATAGGTTTGTATTGGTATGAAAAAAAACTTCCCTTTCGATTGACCCCATGAAAAAAATTGCGAAGAGGACTCCTAAGGGGGAGCCCATTGCCACACCGTTACTTTCCTGGTAGAGGTTACCACGGGGACACTGGAAGGCAGTCTCCACGGTGCAGATCTCGAGCAGGTGACGAAGGTGAATTTCAGGAATGTCTAGCTTTGGAAAAGGTCCTGATCGGTAAATAGTGTCACAGATGTAGTTGATTGTTCGTATAATTGAGACGTTAGTAAAGAGAGACTCCACATCAAATGAGGAAATAATTCCTCTAGCGGGAGCGTCGTTAATGGAGTCCAAGAAATCTTTAGAAGAGACGTAGCTGTATTGTGTAGGGATGAAGGGCGTCAGAAGTTGGTTCAGGAACTTGGCAAGGTTATATGTCAGCGCGGGGATCTGGCTGATGATGGGACGAAGAGGATTTCCTGGTTTATGTGTCTTCACATTTCCTCATAAAGCCAGGCTTAAAATCATCGAAAGTTTTGGTGAGTTTAATGCCTCCGTTCTGGCATTAATGGCGTCTATGGTCTTATTGGTACTTCATAAGATGTCTAGGATGGAATCACGGTGGATTCTTTTGAATTTAGTAGAATATCATCAATTTTTGAAAGATGTTCGTCAGTGGAGATCAGAGCGAAGACTGCAGCTTTGTCGGCCCTTCTAACGGTGATGTCCTTGTTGCTTCGGAGTCGTTTGGCTCCACCCAAGCAGAAATAAACAGGGCCACTCAAGTTCTAGTTAATAATGAACATTCCAATCAAGATTACCAGCGTGTCCTAAAAAGTGTCATCAACAAATGGTACCACGGGCCTCCTACCCTAGTAGCAGGTAAAGGTGAGATTTTTACCTTGTTTTACCGTGCCTAAATGTCCACAGCTTATAAGGAAGATGCGAAGGCTATGAACAGAATTATTTATCGGAACATAAAACCCAAAAGCGAAAATGACAAAGTTCATCTCTCCATATATTACCGCAACCAAAAAACAGCTACACATTTAATTAGAAATAACACTTCTCGCCCCGAAGGTCCCGCTTGCACCAACGTAGTATACAAATTTTCCTGCCCCCTACAGGACTGTACGCCTCTCGGCTGCTACGTTGGCCAAACGAGAACAACATTATCGAGAAGAATGTCTTCCCACTTGTCAAGTGAAGACCCCAAACTACACCTACTAGAAAGACACAACACACAAATCGCCAAGGAATCAGAAAAGTCTATACTTTTCTTCCTGGAAGCACTTATCTTACGAGACTTATAACCTACTATCAACAGACAAGTGGAAGCCCTTACCATACTCCCTAGCATGAAGTTCCTCCCTAGGACTAGTAGCCCCCTCATCCACAACAACACACCTTCCAATCACATCGACACCCAAGTCCCTCTCCGGCGTTCCGCCAGAGTCATAGAGAGGACACTTGGCCCTTAACGGACATTTGCCCCACATTGACAAAATCCCCCGTTATCCCACAAATGTAATGTGACCTCCGGGTCTTATGTTTTGACCTCACCCAAAGCTTTCTTTCTATGTATATTGTGTCTTGTACTCTCTGTTTCTATTACATTGAAAAGGCTAACTGCTTTTAGCGAAACGTCTGTATACTCTTACTCAACAGTAGTTCCCAATGTCTACTGGAAATTTATTATTCCATCTGTCCTGTGAAAACCAGAAATCTACGTTCAGAAGACTTGAAAGTCTACTTAAGAAGCTTTGTAGCGCTGAATGCGCAGTTGTTTTTAACAAAACATGTTTAAAAGAAAACCTGCTGCCAATATATATTTATATATATATATATATATATATATATATATATATATATGTATATGTGTATATACATATATATGTATGTATATATATATATATATATATGTATGTATCTATATATGTATATATATATATATACATGTATATATATGTATATATGTATATATATATATATATATATATATATATATATATATATGTATATATATACAGGCGTCAGGTACTGACGCCTAGCTCCGACCTAACTCTCCAAGTTCCTTTATTTACTCTCATTTAAACTCCTGCTTTCTACATTCCTCTTACTTATCTGAGGATGTTTGTATGACCCAACCGAAAGCTCGTATTTTCAATTTTGTGTAATGTTTTTCGTTATGATAACACCATGGATTTATAAATCCTTGTGTTTGACCTTCTTTCAAGATACAAGCTATTCGGAAAATTGAGAAAATCACTAAGAAGATAGTGGATATTGAATTAGCTCTAGTCTTCAATCGAGCATGTTTACAAGAAAACTTACTGTCCATTTATACTAATACATATATATATATACATACATATATATATATATATATATATATATATATATATGTATATATATGAATATATATATACATATATATACTCACACATACACACACACACACACGCACACACAAATATATATATATATATATACATATACATGTATATACATATATGTATTATATATATATATGCATATATATATATGTATATATATGCATATATATATGTATGTATATACGTATATATACATATGCATATATATATATGTATACATATATAT
>NC_134779.1:1392500-1395000 GCF_046742065.1 Oratosquilla oratoria
ATAAACATAGAATGATAATAATATATCACATATGGCAAAATTATATAGAGGATATATTACCAATTGTTGAGGTCGTAAGATTCGCGTATGATCAGGTGGGCGACACTAATGTCTTGTCTATGTAGGTTATTAGTCGCTCCAAGCTCCAACCGTCAAAAGTGGGACGAGTAGGTGGTTTGTGGTAAACAATAACTTCTGGAAGAGGGCAGATACTTGTAGTTTCTTCTGTTAGAAGCTTCTGATAGTCAGAAACAAATGATATTTGATGAGAAAAACAGAAGAGTCGTGTAGCACGTAGTAAAACAGCAATCTGTATAATGTTCGATGATTTCAAATAATGAAGATTGACAACCTTTCGTTTTGAAGGCGGCCAGTAATAATGGTCCAAAGGACTTGTTTAGTGGAGTTCTCGTAAATCGACGATTTATAGATAATTCTATATAGATTCAAATGGGCCCTGGGTTTCAGCTTCGTTTCTTCTCTTTCTGCTATGACTTTTGTTGACTTGTGTTCTCTTGACTTCTGCGATCTCTGTTCTCTGTCTGAGTTCTCTGCTCTGCTTCAGTCATCTTATGCCCCGCCCCTTTTATACTAAGCAAAAAGGACCCGACGTTTTACACATAGCCAAATAAATCCAAACTAGATAGTTTGAAGATCTTCAGCCAATGGAAAGACAGAGTGAGCTTTACCCGCTCAAATCAGGTACGTTTCTGTTTCATGTTACCTGCGAGCAAACGTAAAGGGCGCTCTCCAATAGACTTGATATTGCGCAGTTATGAACAGGCATATCTAATATACACCTTCCATTCAATAACCAATGAGAAAATGTCAGGAGAGACACTATTTATTTTCATAAGCTTACAAAACATTGTCTCCTTCGAAATAATTGCCTCTCGCATCTACACACTTCTGTATGCGTCTCTCCCAATCCTGGAAGACCTCCTCAAAAGTCCTTTTTCAGTAGTCCCTTCAGGTAACTTTCCGATGCCTGTTTCAGCTCCTCTGTTGACTGGAATCTGGTTCCCCTGAGACTGTCTTTCATGTGTGGGAACAAGAAGAAGTCGGAAGGGGCTAGGTTAGGGCTGTAGGGTTGGTGTTGTACCACTTTCATTCCCCTATCGGCTATCCAGGTAGTCACCAGAGTTGACTTGTGGCATGAAGCATTGTCCTGGTGGAACCACCACTGACCACTCCTCCACTGCTGAGGCCTCTTCTTCCTTATCTTCTCCCTGAACCTTTTCAGAACAGTAAGGTAATATTCCTTATTGACGGTTTGACCCTGAGGAACCCATTCAACGTGAATGAGCCCCTGGGAGTCAAAGAAAAGAATAACCATGAACTTCTCTTGCAACCTGCCCACCTTTGCCTTTTTGGGTCTGAGGGAAGTCGCATGTTTCCACTGAGCACTCTGACGTTTGCTCTCAGGATTGTAGGTGAACACCCAACTCTCGTCGCAACTCACTACCTTATTCAGAAAACCTGAATCAGCCTCTATCATTTCGAGAATGTCAGTGCAACATTCCACACGAAACTGCCTCTGGTCGTCGGAGAGGATCTTTGGCACGAACTTGGCACAGACTTTGTGGAGCTTCAGATCTTCGGTCAGAACTGTCTCTACTGTGCCAATACTAATACCAACAGCATCAGATATCCTCACAGATATTCGACGATCTTGCATCACTAACCTTTGCACTTCCTCAATGTTTTCCTTCTTGCGTGCACTTTTCGGTGCTCCAGATCTGGGTTCATCCTCAACCTGTTAATTTCCTTCAGAAAATCTGTTAAACCACCGATAGAAACTTGTTTGGCTCATCTGTTCCTCTCCATAGGCCTCCTTTAACATTCCATAAATTTCTTGTTTGGTTTTCTTAAGTTTAACACAAAATTTGATGGCGTAACTTTGCTCCATGTTTCCCTGCAGCTTGACAAGTGTTCACAGATTGACAAACCGAATCAGACTGATTCCACAGCGTTCACCGCTGCACTCAGACCTACAAATATAGTAAGTTGCGAGTTAGTCATTTTATAGAATATTATGTGTACTTCACCTTTAAGTAGTATTTTAATCAAATCATATTTGATATCTCGCCTGACATTTTCTCATTACTTATTGAACACACACACACACACACACACACACACACACACACACACACACACACACACACACACACACACCAAGTACACACACGCACACACAAGAAGTACACACACACACACACACACACACACACACACACACACACACACACGCACACACACACACATACAAGCATATACAAATATATTTGTGAAATTGTGATATCACTCCACCTCGTGCTTACACCCCGTTGTCAATGTAATTTACTTCTTGGTGACCCATGATGAAGAGGCTAATTGTATTAGTAAATCCAGAGACTTCTTATCAATAATAATAATAATCATACTTTCTGCAACTGGAGCAAAAGTGCTGACCAAATCAGCACAATGAATTACTCTGAGGATTTAATTCCGTTTGAGG
>NC_134779.1:1402500-1407500 GCF_046742065.1 Oratosquilla oratoria
CTCATCGTTTAGGATTTCATCCATTTTTTGTAAGTATTCTTCTGTGTTTATTAAGACGAAAGTGGCAGCTTTGTCTGCTTTTCTGATTGTGATGTCTGGGTCTGTTTTCAGTTGTTTGGCTGCTTCTATATGTTTCTTTTTTAAAATCTGGCTTTTAAAGTTACCTCTCTGTTTGGAAGATTCACTAATAATTTCAGTTTTGAAAGCGGGCTCAACTGTTATTTTCTTTTGTTTAGCTAGCTGTTCAACGTTATCTATTAAGATTTCACATTCTAATCTTTTACCATGTTTGGGTGGGGGCTTTAAGATGTGGCAGTTTAGACCTAGATTGAGCAGTTCCTTTTTGGTCTGTAGTAAGGGGTTTGTTGGTCAAATTTGTGAACCCTTCTAAAGGTCTAGGGTGTTTTAGTTGACCTCCATTGAGGTTCACTAATTTTCTTTGGTTTTTACTTATCATAGCTTGTTTATGTGCCTCCATCATTCTATTATAAGCTTCATTAACACTTTCTTTAACTGTTTCATTAATATTATAGTTATCCCATTTTTGTGCATGTTTCTTAGAATCATTTTCTAACTCGCTGGTTAGACTGGTCATTTCTTGTATTCTTATTTTCATATAATTCCATCTTTCTTCAGGTGAGACAAAATTTAAGAAGATCTCAAGAGACCCTACAGACTCCCTCAAAAAGAAAATTAATAAACTAGTAGATTGTGCAAACGCGGTTAAAGGAGGCATAAAGCTTCCTAAACCTACAGGCGACTACGAACTAGGGTACTGCTATGGCAATGTTAAAACCCATAAACCCGGCAACAAGCTACGTCCAATTATCTCACAGATACCATTACCTACTTACAAAATTGCCAAAAAACTGGCTGAAATCCTCACACCTTACACTCCCGCTGACTACAATGTCAAATCCGCCACTGATTTTCTAGATCTTTTAGCAAACAATAACTCAAAAGGCATTATCGCTTCGTTAGATGCGGAGTCCCTCTATACTAACATCCAAGTTGACCGCACTATTCAATATATAATAGACAGAGTTTATCACAATGATACCACACCTAACTGTGATATCCCAGAGAAAATAATGAAAGACCTTTTGGAATGTTGCACCAAAGAAGCCCCCTTTATGTGCCCTAGAGGAAAGAAATATTGCCAAACCGATGGTGTTGCAATGGGATCACCACTTGGAGTACTTTTTGCTAACTTTTTTATGGGTAGCATCGAAAATGAAATTTTCGCAAATCTGCAAAAACCTCACATTTACTGCAGATATATAGACGATATTTTCGTCAAAGCTGAAAATTGCCAACAAATAGACGATCTAAAAGAACGATTAATAGAGACATCTGGCATCAATTTTACAATTGAGCACAGCATAAATGGGTCCCTTCCCTTTTTAGACACATTAGTGAAACAGAGAGATGAAGGCACATATGACACATCTGTGTACATAAAAGCATCTAATTCAGGACATTGCCTAAATGGGACTAGCGAATGTCCCCAAAGATACAAAGATTCTACCATCAGCGCTTATATTAGAAGAGCTCTTAGTCACTGTAATAATTGGTAAACCGTAAATAATGAGTTAGAAAGAGCTTCTCAGACCCTTATGAATAATGGATTCGCCAATAAGGATATAGAGCGAATCACAAAAAGAACTTTAGACAAATGGTACCAGGACAAAAGCCACCCAGACAAAATCCCACAGGACAAAAGCCACCCAGACAAAATCCCACAGGACATTAACGCCAAAAACCTGATTAAAATTTACTATAAGTCCTTCTTCTCCACAGCCTACAAAGAAGATGAAAGGGTTATGCAACAAATTATTAAAAGAAATATTAAACCTAAAGAAGAAAACTCTAAAGTACAACTGATTATATATTATCAAAATAAAATTACATCCCAACTGCTACTAAAGAATAATATAAGAGAAAGTAAAAGTGACCTTCAGAGAACTCACGTCATATATAGGTACACGTGTAAACTTGGGAACTGTGCATCCCAACCTTCAAACTATATTGGCATGACAACAATGAAGCTCTCACGCCGGTTATCATACCACCATCACTCTGCTCACAAAAGAAATTTAAATAAAGAAACTCTAATAGAAAACACAGAAGTGCTGGCAACAAATCAAGACCATAGAAGGCTACCTATCCTCGAAGCTCTCTTTATTAAAGAAACATCTCCCAATCTCAATATACAAACTAGGGATTTAGAAGCCCTCCCTAGCGTAAGGAGATCTAAGCCCACTGAAAGAAGGCACAATACTGATGACGTCACACAACAGCCGACCAATGAGGAAGTAGAATAGCTTGGGAGTCCCAGCCCAGCCCACTAGCCAATCAGAAGCCTCAAAATGTAATATCAGACCACCACCAACAATATATAAACACAATAATTCAATCAGATATTCACAGTCTAGCCACTGATGAAGCACTAAGTAGTGTGAAAACGCGTTCTGGCCAGTTTCTCACTTTGGTAAAGCCATGCCCAAAGTAACTGACAAAATAATGTCATATGGTGACATTATAAGACAACTTCCCGTGGAAGGGAAAAAGATTCTCAGAGAAAGAGAAAAGGCAGATAAAAAACTCTGCAATAATAATCTTGCCATTAAGTTTAACCATACATGCTTGAGAGAAAATCTCCTGCCCATATATACAATGAATATATATATATATATATACATATATATATGTATGTATGCATGCACGTATGTATGTATATATGTGTGTATGCATCTATGCATCAATGTACCGTATATTGTGTATCTGAATACACCTGTGTATACTCGTATGCATGTGTGTTATAGTGGAAATACATAATGGAATAGAACGCAGCGAGAGACAAAAGGAGGGAGAGAAAAAATGGAAAGGTAGTTGGAGTAATGCTTTCTCTTTTCCATTTGTACTGCCCGTATGCTACATTTTTTGTATGATTAATACACCACTACCTCTCCCCTCCCTTACAAGATTAATTCTTTTCCGTGTCCCTCCCTATCTCGTCTTCCTAAATGCATCACTCTCGGAAGTCCGAAGGGAGCAGCACGTGAATAATACAGAGTTAAACAGTTAGTAAATGGTGTAGGCTGAAAAAAACAGGGACTAGGACCTTAGGAATTCAACCAGAACGCTTGGGAACCTTTTCCAATTTTCCTCCCGTCATTAACACCCCCGACCTCCCACCCACATCTTCCTTGGTCTCACCCTCCCTGTATTTCCCTCCCCCTTACCTCCTCTCATCGCTTTCCTTCCTTTCTCTTCACCTTCCTCCTCTTCTGATCCCATCTTTTCCCATTCTTTTCATCCTCCTAGTCAACCTTCTCCTCTCTCCTCTACACTTGTCACCTCCATTTTTCTCCCCCTTTCTCTCTTACTTTCTTTTCTCCTGTGAACTCCTCTCCCACTTCATTCATTCTCGTCACTTTCTTCCATCACCTTCTTCTCCCTGTTTTGGCCGTACCTCCCATCCCTTTTCCTCCCTTTGTCTATCACTGCCCTCCAATTTTTCCCCTTCGCTTCTTTCCCTAGTCCTCGCCTCCTCCTTTGCCCATCCCTCCCGTCTACTCCCTTCCATTTTCTGCCATTTGCTCTTACTTCCCTACCCGTCTCTTCCCTACTCGTTCCCTCCCTACCCCTTCCATCTCTTTCCTTCTATTCCTGTCTCATTCCTTCCTCTTTCCTTTCATTCCCTCTCGTCCTCTATCCTCTCTCTCTCATGCTTCATCCTGCCCTTTACTGTCATTCCATTTCTTGCCCAGGGGCCTTATCATGGCCCGCTATTTCCTTTCCTCACTTTTGCAACATCTTTTCCACCTCCCTCCCCCAACTCCCTATCTCCGTACTTTATTTGTTTTAAGACTTTATTATGGCTCTCTCTCATTTCCCTCCTCCCTCTGCCCTCCACACCTTTTTCTTCTCCTCCTTTCCTCTCTTTACCACCTCCGCTCCTCCAGTGCTTTCCTTTACTCTATTTTTACTCTTTTCCTCTCCCCCCTTCCATTTCACTATTTTCCCATTTCATTCCCTTCTCCTATCCTCTCCTTTCTTTTCCCTTTAGTCTTCTCTCCTCCTTTCATCTCCCTTACCTTACGCTCCACGACTTTCACTACCTCTCTCCATTCCCTTTATATATCCTTTCATTCTATTCCTTTCTTTCTAGCCCCATCCTAGTCTTTCTTTCATTACTTCTTAAGCGCAAAAGTATCCTCACATTTCCTCCTACTTATTCATTTCTCTTTCACTGCTATGAGATTCAACTTCATGCTGTCCATAAGTAGCTCCTGATAAGCTCTTTACTTCATACACACTTTCCAGGCTTTTCCTCATCTCTAAGGGCTGATTGGGTTAGGTTAAGATATGTTACATTAGGTTAGATTAGATTAAGTTAGGTTAGGCTTGGTTATGTTAGGTTACCCTCTTTCCGTCACCCTATTCCTCACCACTCATGCATCATATTTCCCATTGTTCATATCACTATGTCTGTTCTTATCTAATACTTTCTTTATACAAAAAAATCATTGTACCCTCCATATTCTATATTTCTTAGTTTGCCGCCTGTAATCCTTGTGCTTACATTTCATCGCTATAGTTTTTCTCCTTTTTACTTTTCTCTTATTTCATTCATATTTCTCTTTCTTCCTCTTATTTCTTTCCTTCAATTCCTTCCCCTCTCGTTTTCTTCCTTCTTCCCTTCCGTGCCTGTCATCCGCCTTCAAGGCGACGCCTTAATGTGTGGTATTTCCGTAACCACTTTTATGCCTTCTCCTCCTTCTACTCCTCCTCCTCCTCCTCTTTCTCCTCCTCCACCTCCTCTGCTTTTTCCTACTTCTATTCCTCCTCCTCCTACTCTCCCTTCTTTTCTCCCTCTCTTCCTCCATATTATTCTATGACTCCTCCTCTTCAATCTCCTCCACCTTCTCCTACTCTCTCTTCTTCATTTCTCTCCCTCTTTCCCTTTATCATTCTCCTTCTTTTTATTCTTCCCC
>NC_134779.1:1417500-1425000 GCF_046742065.1 Oratosquilla oratoria
ATATATTAGCGTAGGCACAATTGAAATACTAACTTAATAAACAATTGATACATTAAACTCATTTGTGTATGTGTGCGTAAGTGCGGAAGTGCGTGTGTGTGTGTGTGTGTGTGTGTGAATGTGTGTGTGTGTGTGTGTGTGTGTGTGTGTGTGTGTGTGTGTGTGTGTGTGTGTGTGTGTGTGTTTCTGTGTGTCTGTGTGTGTGTGCGTGTGTGTGTGTGTGCGCGTATGTGTGTGCGTGTGTGTGTGCGCGCGTATGTGTGTGTGTGTGTGTGTGTGTGTGTGTGTGTGTGTGTGTGTGTGTGTGTGTGTGTGTGTGTGTGTGTGTGTGTGTGTGTGTGTGTGTGTGTGTGTGTGTGTGTGTGTGTGTGCGTCCATGAGATGTGTATTTGGTCGTCGTCGTATCGACAGACAACAGCAATGTGTGTGTCTATGTGTGTTTGCGCTTGTACAGCTACACAGAAAACTATCGTTAGTAGGGGTGTCGAAACATTCGCTAATGAACATAACCTTATGATACTGATGGGTTGGTATTTCTGGGGTTCGAATTGTTCGAATTCCTTCTGAATGAATATGAATCGAATAATAGTTCCGGAGTTCATATGGATTCACTATGACATGATAATCTTATTTCCGATGGAGACTTCAAAGGGAACGCGAGGTAGCATAGTATCCCTTCATATTGATGGTTTACCAAATGTGAAGATTTCTCAAAAATTGGGAGTTTTCCTGCCCACGGTAGCGAGGTGGATACAGAGGTATCACCTTACAGGTGCCACAGACAACCGTCCTCGGGCTGGCCGTCCCAGATGCACAACTGAGGAAGAAGACCAGGTAAGCATAGTGTGGTCAGGCTGTTCCTTTGTTGATAAGGATTTACTATACATAAACATGTGTAATCTTGAATATATCTGGAGATCGCAAGTAGTTCAAATTATTTGCTTCCCAGCACAAAGTGGCAACTCTAAACTTGTTGCCAAATCTATAGGAGCTCGATGTTGCCACGTGTAGTAAGAAGTGGTAGGAAAAGCGATATGTTATTTTGTCCTTTCTTTTTTTTAACCAGGCAATTGCAAGTATGACTAATGATGACCCGTTTTGCAAGGCACATGACATCCATGGTAATTTAAGGCTGTCGTGCTCTTTGGAAACAATCCGTGCGAGGCACCGAGAAAGGGGTTTGCATGCTCCCACACCTGCAAAGAAGCCCGAGTTGACGCCAATTAACATGGAGAAACGAATGGAATATGCCTTGCAATATGCAGACAAGCCACTCGCCTTCTGGGATAACGTTATCTTCTGCGACGAGAAAACGTTTTCTTCAGAAGGGACAAACACTGCAAGATATGTGTGGCGTCCAAAAAACACCAGGTACGGTAACTACACAACCCCCTCATCTCCTATTTTCAATTTCCCTTAGCTTTATATTTGGAAGGAAAGTGGTTGCTTCCAAATAAATAAATGCTATACTAATTTTCCTTATGTGTGACTTTGTATCTAATGCAGTGTTATTATTTTACAGATTTGAGTCGGAGAATGTAATCTCGAGTAGGAGGAGCGGCCGACTCACCGCAGGGTTGTTTGGGTGGATGCATGCATGCCAGCGGTGTCGGGGAGTTGACGGATGTCGGTCCTGGCAGATTTACTGGCAGTCAGGGAATATATTTGTGGGCATCCCTTGAAGAGGTTTTCCTGCCCACAGTTAGGGCTATGGTATTTCCTGATAGAATGCCCTTCTACCTTATTCAGGACAACAGCCCTATCCATACCAGCCGAGTTGTTCAGGATTGGTTTCGCAGACACCCCGACATAACACTGTTGCCACATCCACCCAGATCTCCGGACCTCAACCCAATTGAGAACCTATGGGCGGCCATGACGAAATACATGCGGCAAGACCACACTCGCAACCGCATCGCAGTTGTCGACAATGCCTTGCAAGCATGGGAACACCTGCGAAGTGAGGAAGGCCGTGTCTTAACTTGCGAATTAGTGGCGTCGATGCCTCGACGCTTGAACAGTGTTTTGGCAGCGGGTGGTGGGAATACAAAATATTAATCCTTAATATATTACCAATATTTTATTTACCTTATTTTGATCTTAGTGAGATATGCTATTAACCTTTAGGTAATATGATATCAATGCGTGTGAATAGCACCTGTCATATCAATCGTCTGGCAATGCCTAATGCGGGGTTCTCACTATTGGCCAAACATCAAAAATATGTAAAAGAAAGGCAATTAATCAATGACAAAGTGTTTTATTATATTACATAATACTTGCGAATTAAAAGCCTCTTAATTTATGATTTGCCTAACATAGCCAAAATATTGTTGGAACATCACGGGTACCAACAGTTTCCCAGCGTGAACAGCTTGTCTCAAATAGTTTCGTTGTTTTGTGTCAAAATGATTAGCGTGATTTACTAACGATAGTTTTCTGTGCAGCTGTACATACCGCACAAAAATCATGATGAAATTCATTAACTTAATAGCAGACCTTATAAGATATTATGGATAACATAATACTAAAATTCTATACTGTGGTGTTACTAACTTTTAATATATTATTTATGACAGGTATAGCAAGTTCATTCAGTAGGTATCGTTTATATTGAACTGAATACTTAAATGTTAGGTAGGACAAAATCTGGGAGGAGTGACTCCAGGATGAAGGAAATAATCAGTCCTACAATCCTATTTGTACCTCAAATCCTGTTTTACCACGTGACGCATTCTAGCTGAATGGTTACTTAAAATTGCATAAAGTTTCTGACGTTAACCAACACAAAGTCCAAAAAGACCAGTTAAGTGGTTTCACGGGTAAAACAAAATAAATAAATGAATAGATAAAAAGGAATGAATGAATAACCATACTACTAGATAGAAATAAGTACGTGAGTAAATAAAGTAACAGATAAAGAAAAAAATAATAATTAGAACAATTAATAAAGGAATGAATGAATGAATAAATGAATAAAGATATATTAATATATAAATATACAGATAAACAAGTAAATGAATGAATAAATAGATAAACAAACAAATAAATAAATAAATAAATAAGTGAAATTAACTATGTATAAATGAAGATGATAAATAAAACTTAAGCATGCTGCAACTTTAACGATAGAAGATACCACGTTCCTATTTCAACAAGGAAATGTAGCACCATTAAACTAATGCTTCTTCGTGCTTCTCACATGTTTTTCACATACTTGGCGCGTCCTAAGACTTGTTCTAATACATTGAAATTTATGCTGTAATTTTTCAGCGAATCTTATTTAATTTATTATCTTATTCTTTATTTAGGATGAGATGGTGGAGATACCTATTCATACAAAAGAATAGAAAAAGGAAGATACATACATACATATACCAAGGCCTTTTTCCCCTTACAAAGGAGGTAGCCAAAAAAAGAAAAGGCATAAAATCATTCCCACCCATTCCATCCCTGAATACACTCCACACCCCTCCACCCTCCCCCTCATCTTAGCACCTCCTGGATGACGGGTCAACCCTGCACCTTGTCCACTGCCCTGGGTCAGAAGCAGTGTCGCAAGACACAGCACATCCACAGCAAGAACGTTTAATTAAATCGGCGACCCCCCCTCTCCGTCCCCCATGCATAAAGGAGAAGACGGGGAGAAATCCCTTCGGGCTGCGTCAAATTTTGCTCACACATACTACCTCACCCCCCATCCCCCCGCCCATTCCACCTCATGCATCACAACATCATCCATACACAACCATTCTCCATTCACCCCTGTCTTCTGTCCTCTCCCGTCCTTCCTCAACAGACATTCCCCTCTTCCCCAAAGCCCCCTTCACCCCATCCATCCACCTCATCCTAGGACGTCCCTTCATGTTCACTCCCTACACATCTGCCTTCCATACCTCTTTTACTAGTCTTTCTTCACTCATTCTTTCCATGTGTCCAAACTATCCTAATACTCTTTCATCAACCCTATCTCCCAATCCCCTTTCCACCCCTGTTCTCCTCCTCACCTCCTCATTTCTCACTCTATCCAGCCTAGTAACCCCCATCATACTTCTCAGACACCTCATCTCAAACACATTCAAACTCCTTCTCTCTTCCTCTCTTATGTTCCATGTTTCTGCCCCATACAGTGCTGTTGGCACAATCACTCCTTCATACAGTCTCCTCTTAGCATCCATTCCCAAATGTTTATTCCTCATTACACTTTTTAATCCACCAAGGCATTTACTCGCTTCTCTCAATCTACATTCTACCTCCACCTTCACTCCACCTTTTCCTGCCACATTTGCACCCAAGTATCTAAAACTATCCACTTCTTCCAGTCACTCTCCCTTAATACTCACTTCCAGACTACTGCCACTTTCACCCCTTGTACATCTCATCACCTTACTTTTACCCACATTTATCTTCAGCTTTCTTCTATCACACACTCTCCCAAACTCTGTCACCAACTTCCTCAATCCCTCCTCCGATCCTGCCACAAGCGCAGTGTCGTCCGCAAACAACAGCTGGCTCACCTCCCACTTTTCTCCATTTTCTTTAACCATCTCCAATCCCTGACCCACTACCCTTGCATTTACCTCTCGCACTACCCCATCCATGTATAAGTTGAACAGCCAGGGCGACATAACGCATCCTTGACGAAGTCCCACCTTTACCTCAAACCACTCACTCTCTCCATTTCTAATCCTGACACAAGCTCTACTACTCTCATAGAAACTCTTGACAGCTCCTAGAAGCTTTCCTCCTATCCCGTATATCCGCAAAACCTCCCACAGTGCCTTTCTGTCTATCCTGTCGTAAGCCTTTTCCAAGTCCATCAAGGCCCAAAAAACATCCTTCCCCTTTCCTATAGCTTTCTCACATATCTGTCTTACCACAAAAATCTGATCTACACAACCTCTACCCGTCCTAAATCCACACTGCTCCTCACCAATTACTCCCTCTGTTCCTCTCCTGATCCTCTCAGTCAAGATCCTCCCATAAGCCTTCCCAACTACACTTAACAAGCTAATCCCTCTGAAACTACTACATTCACAGTTGTCCCCTTTTCCCTTGTAAATTGGAACTATGCAGGCACTCCTCCAGTCCTCCGGCACTCTACCCTCTCTCCAGCAAACATTAAATAACCTCACCGGCCAGTCCACCATCACTGTACCTCCTTTCTTTTAGACATTCTGCATGGCATCCATCCAGACCAGGTGCCTTACCTGCTTTCATCATCTTAACAACTGCCTTCACTTCATCTTTCCTTATTTCTCCTATTCATACAAAAGAATAGAAAAAGGAAGGTAATATTAAAAAAAAAAAGTGAAAAGGAGAGAGAGAAAGAGAGCAAGAGAATAAAAAAAGAAAATAGACTTTCAGATAAGCAAGAAGATAGACTGATATATAGATAGAAAGATAGATAAATAGATAGGTATGCAGACAAATAGATAGATAGATAGATAGATAGATAGGCAGACATATTAACAGGTGAAGAGATAGATAGATTGATAGATGAACAGATAGATAGGTAGATAGACACACACACACACACACATTCACACATATGCATATGTATATATACAGAGAAAAAAAATAAATGTGTTTGAGTTGAAATGTCTGAGAAGTATGGTATGGGTTTAGAGTCGAATATTCGCTTCTAAAGTCTGCCTGTTCTCTCGGTTGATTTCCATCTAAAACTTGACTTTGTCTATTTGTAAGGATCTTGGAGAATACTTTATATACATTTGATAACAATCTAATCGGTCGGTAGTTACTAAGGTCCTTCTGGTCTTGCTTTTTATGAAGCAAAATTATTATAGCATTACACCAGGATTCAGGATTATTTCTTGATATAAGCACTGTGTGTACAACTGAGCTAACTCAGTACAATCTTTTTTCCCTGCGTATTTCAAAAGATGTATCGATATACCATCTTCCCCAGGTGCCTTTCCTTGTTTCACATTTATAGAGCAAACTCTACTTCTTCCTTTGTAATTTCTGGAACAGTACTAACATCTACAAATGAATTTACTGACTCACCTACGGACCTTGACGAGTAAAATTCTTGGTAAAATTCTTCTATTTGTTTTACTATTCTACCTCTGCATTTGATGGTCTTTCCATTTCTATCTTTCAAACATATCATTTGCTGTCTTCCTAAAGTATGTCTGCGCTCGGCCTCTTTAATTCTTTAATCTTTCCGAATAGTTCCCCTATTTCATCTATGTTTCTCTTTATTTCCTCTGACGTCTGTCTTTTATTGATAAGATTGTTTAGTTTTGCTCACTCTATTTCGTCTCTCCTGCTTTTTATCTGCATAGTCCTTCTTTTAATTAGGTCATTTATAGCTTTGGAGTATTTGTTTTCACTAGTGCTTTTTATACTTCCTACTTTCTCTGCCGATTCCCTAATGATATTCATTAAATTCAAATCCATACCTTCAGCGGTGCCCTTGATAATTCTTAGAACTTCAAATATATTTTAATTTCGAAATTAAATTCCTTCTTGTTATGCTTAACCTTCGCAAGGCTTATTCTCTTTTTTCAAACTAGTTTAGTTTTTTCAGCTCTGAAATTGAATTTAGCTGTGGAACCATTCTATGGTCACTATCTTCTTCCCCACTTTAGCATTAAAGTCGCCTATTACCAACGTGTACCTACATTTTTCTTGATCCATTACCTGACTTAGATAGTCATAGAAGGAATCAATTTCATCGTCTGAACTCTGTGAAGTTAGTGTATAAACCTGAAATATTTTTAGAGTGTACCTTGTACACAGCCTAATCACAATCCAATCCATCTCGGTTTATCAAGAATCCTACTCCACTAGGTCTTTCTTTTTCCTTACCTCTATAGCAGATCACCAATGACTATCTTGTAACTGTATCAGCTTTTCTTTCGCTCTTCGGACTTCGCTCGTTCCCACGATGTCCCACTTGATGTTGTCTAGTTCTTCCATTAAACCATCAAGCCTGTGGTCTTCTGAGAGGGTCCTTACATTGTAAGTATAGATCTTCATTATCTTCATGCTATTAATGTCCAAGACTTGTATCTGCTTCGACAGTGCTTATTCACATTCGGTGGCACATTACCAGTAAGCACACAAGGCAATGCGGTTGGACCTTTAGGAGACGATGTTCCATCAGGAATGCCCTTTATTTATTTTTTTATTTTTTTTTGCGGGTGGGGGCTGTGTAATTCATATTAGCTATGAGGAAAATTTGGCCGTAATCTCATGTCCCTGCCAACTTGTATCTGATGAGATATTTCTTTGTTTTCACCTTATTCAGTATATTCGGTGGAGCCCTATATATCTATAGGGTGCCCAATGGTCCAAGCCGTCATTTTGACGGTACCAAGTGTATTTATATGGAATTTCCCTGCTCGCCTGCTCACCATCAGGGACCTGCCAGTTAGTAGTGGTCCT
Organism: Oratosquilla oratoria; assembly: GCF_046742065.1. Taxonomy (NCBI): domain Eukaryota; kingdom Metazoa; phylum Arthropoda; class Malacostraca; order Stomatopoda; family Squillidae; genus Oratosquilla; species Oratosquilla oratoria. The sequence goes on from NC_134779.1 coordinate 1,424,914, forward strand.
GCGACTTTGTACACGTGCGAGCTGCTCTTTGTCTTTATCACAATACCGTCCCGATTGTGATAAACTGTACTGGGACCAAACGGGACA
>NC_134779.1:1442500-1447500 GCF_046742065.1 Oratosquilla oratoria
CCTATTTCCTGATAGTTTGAAACCATTATTTCTTATCGAATTCTCATTCAGTGTAAAAAATTTGTCACTTTTTTTTTTATAGGAAAAACATTTTCATATGTTTTAGTCGATATTCGTAAGATTTATTCTTTATATTTGGAATCAGTTTTGTGGCTCGCCGTTGTCCTTTTTCTAATCTTTCAATATCTTTAACGAGATTCGGTGACCACATGGAAACAGCATATTCCAAATTTGGACGAACTAACGATTTATGTAGCTTATCAACGAGAGATGAACTTTTGAAGTCAAAAGATCGCGCAATGAGTCCTAGAGTCTTGTTTGTTTCCTCAGAGGCTGAAATACACTGCTTAGATTATTTGAGATCGTTACTGATAATTACGCAGAGATCCTTTTCACTATCCACTTTTGTTAACGAATTTCCAAATAACTTGTAATCGTACTTGCTGTTATTTTTACCTATGTGCATTACCTTTCATTTACTTGTGTTAAATTTCATTAGCCACTTTTCAGATCATTGCTGTAATTGATCTAAATCTTCTTGAATATCTAATTGATTTAAGTGATCATTTGCCATTCCATACAGTTTTGTATCATCAGCAAATTTGGAATCAATAGATTTTAGTCCGTGGTCTATATCATTTATATATACTATAAATAGAAGTGGCCCAAGAACAGAACCCCGAAGAACTCCACTCGTAACATTTTTCCATCTAGAAGGTTTGCCATTTAAAACACTTCTCTGTTTTTGATCGTTCAACAAGAAGGTAACTTAGTAAGTAGGCTTTCGTGGGAGACGGCATCAAAAGCTTTTGCAGAGTCTAGATATATTAAATCTATATTGTTTCTTTTGTTATAATTTGAGATAACTGTGTTGTAGAATTCGAGTAAGTTAGTCACGCAAGAACGTTTCCGTCGGAATCCATGCTGGCTATCATTTATCAAACAGTTACTTTATAAATGATGTTCGATAGCATCTCTGGTGATAGTTTCCATCACTTTTCCTATGACTGAAGTCAAGCTTATAGACCTATAGTTATTTGGTTTCTTTTTGTCACCTTTTTTGAATATGGGAGTAACGTTGGCTAGCTTCCATTCTCTTGGAACATCTCCAGATATGATGGATTTCTTGAAAATAATTTCTAATGGAACAAAAATCTCATTTTTAAATTTTTAGTTTCTTTATACACCTTTTAATTTTTCCTTTTATTGTATTTACCGTAGTAAGTAAGTTTACCCTAGACTTTTCACAGGTTCCAGTTTGGAGTTCACTTTGAGGTGTTTCGTTTACGAATAATGAGCTAAAATAGTTGTATAAAATACCACACATTCCTTCATTTGAATATTTAAGTTGGCCGTCAGCAGATAATAGTGGGCCAATATGATTCCTAATAACCTTTTTATCTCTAATGTAACTATAGAATTCTTTGGGATTATCCTTGGATTTATCAGCGATATTAATTTTGTATTGTCCTTTTCGTTTTGTATAGCCTTTATTAAATCTCTCTGTATCATTACATAACTTTGATGGTTATTAAGTGAACCCAAGCACTTGTATTTCTTATAAGCCTGTCTCTTTTTAGCAATACTTTTTTCAGTTTCTTTATTGAGCCATTTTGGGCGAGCCTGATTTGGAGGGGGCGTCTGTCCTTAAAAGGGATGTATGAATCATCTTGGTAAGCGTATTTTGAAATATTTCCCACATTTGATCTACAGGTCTTTCGCTTAATTTTGCTTCCCAATCAGTAAGCTGAAGCTCCTGATGTAGTCCTATGAACTGCGCTTTACTAAAATTGGATATTTTAGATACACAAGTATCTATTCTACTCTTTTAGCAATTTGAATCTAACTACAGTAAGTTGTGATTGCTATTTTTAGTAGTTTCACAAACTTCTACATCTGATATGCTTTCACGGCTAGTGATCAATAGATCGAGTAAGTTTTCGTATCTTGTGGGCTCTTTTACATGCTGAACTAAGTAACTTTGTTCAGTTTCTTTATTGAGCCATTTTGGGCGAGCCTGATTTGGAGGGGGCGTCTGTCCTTAAAAGGGATGTATGAATCATCTTGGTAAGCGTATTTTGAAATATTTCCCACATTTGATCTACAGGTCTTTCGCTTAATTTTGCTTCCCAATCAGTAAGCTGAAGCTCCTGATGTAGTCCTATGAACTGCGCTTTACTAAAATTGGATATTTTAGATACACAAGTATCTATTCTACTCTTTTAGCAATTTGAATCTAACTACAGTAAGTTGTGATTGCTATTTTTAGTAGTTTCACAAACTTCTACATCTGATATGCTTTCACGGCTAGTGATCAATAGATCGAGTAAGTTTTCGTATCTTGTGGGCTCTTTTACATGCTGAACTAAGTAACTTTGTTCAGTTTCTTTATTGAGCCATTTTGGGCGAGCCTGATTTTTGGGGCGTCTGTCCTTAAACGGGATGTATGAATCATCTTAGTAAGCGTATTTTGAAATATTTCCCACATTTGATCTACAGGTCTTTCGTTTAATTTTGCCTCCCAATCTGTAAGCTGAAGCTTCTAATGTAGGCTAGTCCTATGAACTAAATTTTACTAAAATTGGGTATTTTAGATACACAAATATCTATTCTACTCTTTTAGCAATTTGAATCTAACTACAGTAAGTTGTGATTGCTATTTTTAGTAGTTTCACAAACTTCTACATCTGATATGCTTTCACGGCTAGTGATCAATAGATCGAGTAAGTTTTCGTATCTTGTGGGCTCTTTTACATGCTGAACTAAGTAACTTTGTTCAGTTTCTTTATTGAGCCATTTTGGGCGAGCCTGATTTGGAGGGGGCGTCTGTCCTTAAAAGGGATGTATGAATCATCTTGGTAAGCGTATTTTGAAATATTTCCCACATTTGATCTACAGGTCTTTCGCTTAATTTTGCTTCCCAATCAGTAAGCTGAAGCTCCTGATGTAGTCCTATGAACTGCGCTTTACTAAAATTGGATATTTTAGATACACAAGTATCTATTCTACTCTTTTAGCAATTTGAATCTAACTACAGTAAGTTGTGATTGCTATTTTTAGTAGTTTCACAAACTTCTACATCTGATATGCTTTCACGGCTAGTGATCAATAGATCGAGTAAGTTTTCGTATCTTGTGGGCTCTTTTACATGCTGAACTAAGTAACTGTAACCGAGAAAATCTATCAAGCGACTACCTATATGGCCATGTTCAAGGGTCATCCAATCAATGTCAGTTTTTATTTAAATCACCCATTATTAATAGGTCCCGGTTACAGAAACTAGACAGTTCTTGAAACAGCAGTTTGTCGTCTGCTAATTGTAATGTTTTTGCCCTATATATTACACCTACATTTATTTTCTGTCCATTTGTTTGGGTTAATTCTACCCACAAACTTTCTCTAAAACACAGGCATGGACATTGTTTTTAACGTACAAGAGAACACCCCCACCTTTCTTGTGGTTTCTATCATGATGAAAGTATTTAAATCCCGCAATATTAGATTCAGCTTCAAAGTCTCCACCATTTAACCATGTCTTGGTTATTCCTATCATATCGAGAGCTTCGCTTTTGACATACACCTGTATTTCTTGGAATTTGTTCCCAATACTAAGAGCATTATAGTACATGGTATTAAGAAACTCGTGATTATTTCTTTTTGACATGTTTTGTATTTCAACATCATGCCTTACATTATCATTTTGTTCTTTATTTGCACCTTGCTCTATATCGGCATTTGGACTTTCATTGACATTTAATGCCTCATGGACAGCCCCATCACGGACATCTGGTCCCTCACGGTCATTTGGTCTCTTATGTATACTTTGCCCCCTACGTTACCGTGTTCCACACCGGCCACCCGACGTTCACTGACATTCTGTCCGGTATCCCTTCCTGAAATTATATTCTGTCCTCCACTGACATTATATCCTACGCGAAATTTTGTCCTCCACTAACATTACATACCATAGTGATATTTTGTCCTCCGCTATCCTTATATCCTATTGTGATATTTTGTCCTCCATTATCATTACATCCCATCGTGATATTTTGTCCTTTGACATTACATCCTAATGTAACATTTCGTCCTCTATCGACAGTATATCCTAAAATGATATTTTGTTCTACACTGACATATTGCTCTACATTATTGCTATACTCTACCCAATTTTCCCCAATACACTCTATATCCTCTTCCCTTTTAGTTTCTACCCCAAAGAAGTAACTAGTTCATTACGAACACCCACAATGAGGTTTGTAAGAACATCTTTGCCTTTGCGAGTAAGGTGGATCCCATCAGAAGCGTAAAATTCATGACGCCTGGAAAAGAGATACCAAGGATCAAGAAAGTGGTATCCCAGTTGCATGCACAATCGTGATATCCTCTCATTGATCACTATGCCTCTACTGTTCCAACGCGAGCCTGCGTAGATCCTCGGGGGGATCCCACAGACTACGTGACGGCTCCCACGCTCCTTCATCTCCTGAAGAAGGATCTTGTAATTCCGTATAAGTTCCTCTGATCTCACCCTATCCACATTGTTACTTCCCGTTAGCTTTATAGAAACGAATTGAATTCATTGCATGCTATCTTTTTCATTCAAATGTCTCCAAAACTTAACCGTTGACTACCTGAACCCTCCGAGTATTCCAGGTGCTATTAATATTTTGCAAATTTGCACCTGCCTGTGCCCACGTGCGCATACTTCCGTTTGAGCCGTGCGTTGTCATTACTAATTTCTATTTATTTATTTATTTATTTATTCATTTATCTATTTATTTATTTATTTATTCATTTATTTATTTATTTATTTATTTATTTATTTATTTATTTATTTATTTATTTATTTATTTATTTATTTATTTATTTATTTATTTATTTATTTATTTATTTATTTATTTATTCATTTATTTATTTATTTATTTACTTATTTATTTATTTATTTATTTACTTATTTATTTATTTACTTATTTTACTTTACCTTACTCACAATTTCTTTT
>NC_134779.1:1477500-1480000 GCF_046742065.1 Oratosquilla oratoria
CATATAGAGAGGCTTTTGGATTATGACAGTTGCCACTCGGTGGAGCATAAGAGGAGTGCGGTAAAGACGTTGTGGTCAAGAGCGGAGAATTTGTGCTCTACCATGGATAGATTAAAAGAAGAGAAGAAACACCTGGAGAAGATCTTTGCGGACAACGGGAACCCCAAATCAATTATTAGAAGATGGACCACGACGCAGGGAAAAGAGCAGTGGACATGAGACAGGCTGCAACAAGAAGAGTCACATTACCATACGTAAATGGGGCATCTGAAGTTGCTGCAAGATTATTAAGGAAGCACGGGATGGAGGTAGCTCACAAGCCCGCGAACACGCTACATGGGGCATGGACAAAGGTGAAAGACACAGAGGAAGAGAACAAGAGATGGCAGTTCCGTGATCTACAGGCACTGTTAGGAGGAGCAGCACGAGATGGATTGGGAGAATGTAGGTGTGAAATACAGAAACAATAAGGATATAGGTTATTTTTGGAAGCATGGGCAAGTGACAGCAACAGTGTTAACAGATGTATTAATTCAAATCCGATCTACAAGGGAGCGAAGGACAGGCAGGGCAGAAGGAACACCGATCGGCGACCCGTGCAGTGCTATTTTATTTGGAATTGTGATCTTTCGTTCCTTTTTATTTTAGTGGTTTAGTGGCCACTTTTGCTAAACTTTGTAATTAATTTTTCCATGTCATTCAGGATAAGGGTTTAGCTCTGTTTTACTTATTTATTGATTGATTGATTGATTTTGTTTATTCTTATTTCATTTTGTATACTTATCTATTTATTTTTATCTATTTATTTTTTTATTTAGTTTATTTGTTTATCTATTTATCTATTTATTTATTTATTTTTTGTATTTTAGCTACATAGGAGCGATGGACGGCAGCCTAGTAATGGGGGTTTGTTCGGAGAAAGATTTTATTATTATTAGTTTTTTGGATGTTGGTAGCAGCATGTTCGTGTCTCTTTTGTTTGATTTTATAATTCTTTCTCCATGTCATTCCAGACATGTATAATTGCTTATTTACGTATGGGGTACTTCATATTCTTCGATGAGGTCGAGAGTTTTTACAATGGTGAAATTCTGTAGACCTGCAACTCTGTTCAATCTTGTGGGATCTGTCCCAGGGAACTCTTGTACACTATTTAATTGATTTTCTTTTGCTGACATTATATAACCCTGAAGACAAATCCGGACAGGGGGTTCGAAACGTCAGTAGTAAATCTGTTACTCTGAGTCTAGTGTTTGGAAATTTTCCGATATATATATATATATATATATATATATAGACGTAGTGATTGGGAAGTATGGAGTTCCAGGTAAAAATCATAGTGGAGAATTGATGGTGGAGATGTGTCTTGAGAGTTGATGATAGCAAATAGAGTGTTTAGGAAGAAAGTCAAGCATAAGTACACATGGGAGAGGGTGGTGGATGGAAGGGTGGTAGATAGAGCGTTAATGGACGGTATAGTGGTGACTAGGAGTATGGTAGGAAGAGTTAAGGATATACATGTTCTAAGGGGAGAAAGTGGGGGAATATCAGATCATTTTCTGGTGGAAGGTAAATTGAGAGTGGAGAATGGGTGGAGAAAGAGGAAGAGGGCAGAAGGTAGGAAGGTACTTAGATGAGAAAGAAAAAGAGAATGAGTATAAGAAACTGAGAAAAAGAGTGGGAGGGAGGGAAGGATAGAGTAGAACTAGGAGTGGAGGAGGAATGGGGATAGTTCAAGGAGGGAGTCATAAAGTGTGCAAAGATGGTGTGTGGAACAAGGAGGATGGGAGGAAATAGAAGGAAGGGTAGTGAGTGGTGGGATGAGAAAAGAAAGACGGGTGTAGAAAAGAAGAAACAGGCATTCATAGATTGGCTACAAATTAGGACGAGGGAATCGTTTGAGAGGTATAAAATAAAGAGAAGGGAGGTTAAGCATAAGATAAAGGAAGCAAAGAGGAGAGCAGGTGTGAAATGGGGTAAGAGTATGACAGAAAAAAATTGAAAGTAATAAAAAGATGTTTTGGAAAGAAATTAAGAGAGGAAGAGGAGGCGAATCAAGTAGAAAAGAAAAGGTAAAAGGTGCAGATGGAGAGATGATAATGGAAGAGAAGGCAGTGAGAGGAAGGTGGGCAGGGTATTTTAGGGAGTTGCTAAATGTGAAGGATGATAGGGAGGGAAAGGTAGTTGCAGTGGGAAGCGCTAAGAAAATGAGAGTGATAAGTGAGGAAAATTGAGGTGAAATAGGGAAAGATGAAGTGAAAGCAGCTGTTAAGATGATGAGAGCAGGTAAGGTACCTGGGTTGGATGGGTGCCATGCAGAATGTGTGAAGAAAGGAGGTACAGTTATGGTGGACTGGCTGGTGAGGTTATTTAATGTTTGTTTAAGAGAGGGTAGAGTGCCGGAGGACTGGAGGAGTGCCTGTATAGTCCCACTCTACAAGGGAAACGGGGACAAGTGTGAGTGTAGTAGTTTCAGAGGGATCAGTTTGTTAAGTGTAGT
>NC_134779.1:1485000-1492500 GCF_046742065.1 Oratosquilla oratoria
AGCTCTGAGCTCACTGCCGTAGGGTGGTGTCTGGCTGTCTCGACAGAGACTGCAGCAGATCCGAGGTGAATACACACACACACACACACATACACACACACACAAACACACGCACACACGCACACACACACACACACACACACACACACACACACACACACACACACACACACACACACCGTGTGTGCTAGATCATAGCATTACCCATAGATCGGACCTACGAGCTCTGAGCTCTCTTCCAGGAGGTAACTAGCTGTCGATCACGAGTCCAACACGTGATCCAAAGACCAAGTGAATACACACACAATCTTGTTATAGAATTCACATTCATAGAAAGAAAATCCAGTAGTGAATTTTCCTAGTTGGATTTGTATTTCTGTTCAACATGGAGATTGTACTTGCGTTTTTACTCAGTCATCTCATATTAAAACTTATTAGTCATCATTTCTGGGATGTGGAGAACACTTGTGTTTCATTATGAACCAGTGGTTATGTGTTTTGAGAATGTTCATGAAAAATCCGGACTACTGACATCTCCCGTTTGTCATTTGCACCTTAGGATGCCTCAGAACCTGAAGCCCCTAACTTGCATTCCGTCACAAGTACATTTCACGAAATCTTGACCCCTTGAAGTCAGCCCCTCCTCCCTTCCACCTCCTTCCGTGCCCCATCTACGTTTAATCACCATTTTCTTAATCCCTCCTAACTCGTGAAGACCTCCATACTCGACGTCCGAACGGCCTGTAACTCGGCAGTAAAACTCTCATCAGACCGAACCCCCCGCCCTACGTCCATAAATCATCCCTCTAACATCGTTTGCGTCCTTCTCCGTTCCTATCGGGTTCTCTCCCCGACCTCCCTCCTGCCCCTCGTCCCCTCCCACCCCTTCCCCTTCCAAGCTGAAGCCGATCGCCCAACACAGAACCAATTTCCACACCGGATCAGTCTTTGCTCATTCCTGTTGAATCACACTCTGTTTATATCTATGCCAAACTTTATTTTTTCCCCTCTCAATTCGACCTTTTTTTCACCAAATGGCCTTCCTTCTCTAACCTTTTATTTCAGTTTTGGTTTTATACTAATTACTCCACTTTGAAAAGATTCTTCAACTATTCTCTTTTTATCCTCCTAATTTTGTTATTAGCCTCTTAGACAAGATGACAACTTTTGTAGGTTTCACTCTAATACAAAATTATTATCATTTCGCCGAAGTGGTGTCAGTGAAAGGTAGCATTTAAAAATGCCTCAAATCATTCCATCACCATTATTTCAAGCTTTACGAACTTTTGTGTGGCTCATGTAAGTCGACTTTATTCAGTTAAATGAATATTCCCATGGTGGAAAAATATAAAATCATTTCTTTATGTCATCACCTATCTTCTGTCTTTCCCTCACTCTATTATTTTCAGGAATTGGTCTCACAGGGGCCGCAATATTTCTGATCAGATATCTAACTCAATAAAACTCATTGTTTATTGTGCTTTCTTTATATCATTGCCATCCTGATAACATGCCCACTGATCGTAGGCCTTCTCTCATCATTACTCTACATTTAGTTTCCCATTCTCCTTTCATCTGTAAGCATTCATATATCCACCTTTTGTTAGGATTCTTTTTTTTCCCTTCATATCCTTCTTGTGTTTTATTTTCATTACACACTTTCTCTTCTCTGCTCTCCTTCATCGTACATTTCTCAACTCCCTCTGCTGTCTTTCCCCTCTTCTCCTCTTCCTCTTCCCAGCTTCTGCTTCATTTACTTCCTCCTTGCCTAGTTATTATTCTTTCTCCCTCCTTCTCCTCCTTTCTGTTTCTTCATTCTTCCTCTATCTGTGCTTTCTTTTGTTACACCTGTGTTTTTACTTCTATTTATCTTACTTTATTTATCTGCTTCAGAACTTTTATAATATTTTCTTTTCTAGTGATAGCTGTATAATTTCCTCCAATCCCTTTTCTCTTTTATCCATTCACTCCTTGATATAGACTTTATCCATTCCCGCTAACTTCTACTGCCTCTTTCCCTATCTTCCCTCAGCCTCATGCATTTTCTCTTTATGCCTGCCCTTCCTCATGCCTCATCAATTTCCATTAATTTCTGCCTTAACCCCCTTTTCCTCTTTGCACTCCTTATCGTATTCTATTCTCGTATTTCTCCCTTATTTCTTCCTTGATACTCCACTGCTTTCTTTCCTCTTTCCTTAATCTCCCTTCTTCCTCCCCTCCCAATGACGCCCCACCCTCTCCTTCTCCCTCCTTACTTTATCTTCTCTAGTCTCCCCTTCTTCCTCTCCCTCCCTTTTCACTTTCCTTGCCTTTTACCTCTCCTGCCCCCTGGCGCCCCACCCCTACTCCACTTCTCCGGTTCGAGGAGATAGATGCGTGGCAGATGGGCTAAGGAATGAGCACTTGGTTGCGTCGCATCTTGCCAGCCTCGTTTCGTCAAGGCGGAAAGCAACCGACTCGCACCACATCCGTCCCTAGGGCATTGGGCAGCCCGTTCTTGTTGCCCTGCGTGTTAGTGGTCCTATCTCGTCGAGGGAAGCAGAGAGCCGATCCTTATTGCCCAAGTCTTCCTTGGGCAAAGGAATCTTGGCCTTTTCCAGCCGGATCTTGCGTCAGCTGGCGTCCGAAAGCCCGGTCTTGTCGGGACTGCTGTGGGCTACTTGCTGGTCCTTACAACTTTTGTCTCACTGAGTTTTAAAGTATTGGGGCTTAAGGTCTTTGGATTTGTCATTTCAGAGTGGCCGCTGGTGAAGTGAAAGATTTTGGAGATATTATTTTTTTAGGTACGAATTGTATCCAAATGTATGGTGGTCCACCGCTAGTATCAATGTTTAGTTATCATCACCGCCTGCTATCATCACAAAAATATATGACTTTGAAGAAATCTGCAGCATTTCCTTAAGTTGCCTAATTTTATTCACTGATCTTTTGTAACAAATCGTCGTCTTTGTAATATACATATACATATTTTTTTTCTTATATTCGCTTCTCTTAAGGAATAACTTTACTTAGCTTTGTTTAACTTCCTCCACCCTCATCATCAAGGCAGCCCCTTTGTAAATTAAGAACTCCTCTCTACTTCTTCCTTTGTGAGCTCTTGAGTTTTGTTTCCATCTTTGTTCGAACCTTTTCAGGCGTATGGGGCCCCATATCTGGGAAGGGAGAGGGACAAAGCTCAAGGGTTGACTTGGATGTTGATACCTGTCCGGCGTTTTTTGTTGCTGCTTCAGATATTCTGGAAATTACTAGGGCCAGAGACCTAACTGATTACCCAATTAAGACTTCCTTGTTTCTTCAATTTTACTCATGTCTTTTTCTTTATTGTTGGGAAGGCCTTGTGATGGAATTCCTAACCTTCAAAAATAATTCTTGTGAAGTCAGATTTTGAACAGTTACCGATAACTGTTATCTGCCCTCTTTTACATCTGCCTCAACTTACTGTCATAAACTCCCTCCCTAATTTTCACTAGAGTGGTTTACACACACACACACACACACACACACACACACACACACACACACACACACACACACACACACACACACACACACACACACACACACACACACACACACACACACACACACACACACAAACACAACACACACACACACACACACACACACACACACACACACACACACACACACACACACACACACACACACACACACAAACACACACACACACACACACACACACACACACACACACACACACACACACACACACACACACACACACACACACATATAAATAAGATTTTTGGAGAAACTTATAATTTAATAAGAACAATCAAAGTGGCATTTACATACCTGGATGAAGAAATGGTGAGGAAAATCCTAATCACCCTGATAAGACCAAGATTAGAATATGCAGCAACGATATGGTCACCAAGTACAAAAAAATGTATAAAAAAACTTGAAAGAATACAAAGAGCAATCACAAAACTGGCACCAACACTCTCAAAACTATCATATGAAGAGAGACTACAAAAACTTAAACTACAGACACTAGAGCAAAGAAGAGAGAGAGGAGATTTGATAGCTATTTACAGAATCATGAAAGGCATAGAAATTACTGATAGAGAGAATCTGATAAAATGGGATGACAGAAATACAAGAGGACACGGAAAGAAAATAAAAAAAGACAGCTATAGAAGAGATTTGAAAAAGAACAGCTTTCCTCACAGAGTAATAGACAGTTGGAACAAGTTAGATGAGAAAGTGGTGTGTGCAAAAACAATACATGAATTTAAAAATAGTTTAGATAAAATGAGATATGAAGACGGGACCCCACGAGCATAGCTCCCCTTCCCGTAAAATACAACTAGGTAAATACAACTAGGTAAATACACACACACACACACACACACACACATATATATATATATATATATATGAATATATATATATATGTATATATAAATGTATGTATATATGCATATATATGTGCATATATATATATATATATATATATATATATATATATATAAGCTTTCTTTCTTATTCTGGTTTATTACATTGAGATTTGTTACAGCGGATTTATGATTATTATTTTTGTTTTAATTATCAGACCTTCAGTAAATTCTTATATTATTTTTTTTCGATAGAAGATAGCTGGTGGTGATCTGAGCCATCAGGCCGCTGATTTATATGCTAGTTTTAGCAACCCATGATATCATGGCTTTGATGATCAAACACCTCTGTTGTTCATATAGCTTCTTTCCTCCTTCTCCCTTCCCTTCGTGTACGTGCGTCTTCCCTTTCACATCCGATCATTTTTCATCTCATTCTCCTCTGTTTTTCTTCATTTCCTTCTTGATCCATATCTTTCCTTTTTTCCTTTTCACTTCCACTTGTTCGCTATATTCTTCCTTGTATGTTATGCTGCACTACATATTGTTCTAAGATAACCAATCATCAAAAACCTCAACATTAGGTGCCTTTATTCTCCTGAGCCATGGGATAAGTTTATCCAGGTATAATTTTGTAAGTTTATTGTGTCACTGTATTAAAAATTTAGAGGGATGCTACTACACAATGAAAAAAGGAAATCTGATTGACACACAAGACAAGAAAGGCCAGCTCAACACTTACCACAAGTACAGTTATACTCTACCCTTGCACGAAACTCATCTGTTTATCCTTCCAGATATGCTCCGGCATGTCTGGGCGAAGGCAAACCATGCATATGAGAATGAATAGACACCTCCTCGTCCTGTCGGTCTGTATCTAACGAGCATTATCTCTTGCATTATAAAAAAATTATTGACAGGTGATGAAAAGAATCCTATCGAAAAATTAACCTTAACCATATCAAAGGTACACTAGGTATAAATGGTCCTTATTATAAAGGAGTAGAGATAAATAATCTAATGAATGGTAATAAGAAAAATATATATATATATATATATATATTAACCAACAAATAAATAATGAATAAAGAAAGAAGCAAATAAGCAAGTTATGCAAGAAACCAAGAAACCAAGAAAGAAATAAAGAAACAAAGAAACAAAGAAACAAAGAAACAAAGAAACAAAGAAACAAAGAAACAAAGAAACAAAGAAACAAAGAAACAAAGAAACAAAGAAACAAAGAAACAAAGAAACAAAGAAACAAAGAAACAAAGAAACAAAGAAACAAAGAAACAAAGAAACAAAGAAACAAAGAACCAAAGAACCAAAGAACCAAAGAACCAAAGAACCAAAGAACCAAAGAACCAAAGGAACAAAGGAACAAAGAAACAAAGAAACAAAGAAACAAAGAAACAAAGAAACAAAGAAACAAAGAAACAAAGAAACAAAGAAACAAAGAAACAAAGAAACAAAGAAACAAAGAAACAAAGCAATAAAACAACAAAACAACGAAACAACAAAGAAACAAAGAAACAAAGAAACAAAAAATAAAGAAACAAAGAAGCAAAGAAGCAAAGAAGCAAAGAAGCAAAGAAACAAAGAAACAAAGAAACAAGAAACAAGAAACAAGAAACAAGAAACAAGAAACAAGAAACAAGAAACAAAGAAACAAAGAAACAAAAAACAAAGAAACAAAAATACAAAGAAACAAAGAAACAAAACAAGAAAGCAAGAAAGCAAAAAGGCAAGAAAGCAAGAAAGCAAGAAAGCAAGAAAGCAAGAAAGCAGCAAAGAAACAAAGAAACAAAGAAACAAAGAAACAAAGAAACAAAGAAACAAAGAAACAAAGAAACAAAGAAACAAAGAAACAAAGAAACAAAGAAACAAAGAAACAAAGAAACAAAGAAACAAAGAAACAAAGAAATAAAGAACGAAGAAACGAAGAAACGAAGAAACGAAGAAACGAAGAAACGAAGAAACGAAGAAACGAAGAAACGAAGAAACGAAGAAACAAAGAAACAAAGAAACAAAGAAACAAAGAAACAAAGGAACAAAGGAACAAGGAAACAATGAAACAAAGGAACAAAGGAATAAAGGAACAAAAAACAAAGAAACAAAGAAACTGGAAAACAAAGAAACAAAGAGACAAAGAAATAGACACAAATAAACAAAAAATAAACAAAAATAAGAAACATAGAAACAAAAACATAAATAAGTAATAAATAGATGAATAAGTAAATTAAACAGATAAACAAATAAATGCACAAATAGATATAGAAATGAGAAATAATTAGTTGATTGAATAAATAGATAAATATATGAATATTTTTTGAAGTAAAGATAATCTTAATCCATCATTCTTTTTCTTTCTCGTTGCGCTTATTCTTCTCATATATTTTTACTTTTACCTTCTCACCCCTTTCTTTTACATATTGACACCTAACCACATCACATGTTTTCTTTCTTTTTGTGTCTCCTACTCTTCCAATTCCCACATATTTTTATCTTTCCTTATTTCCTTCTTTTCTGTTTACTTCTGTCAAAGACTACCTTTTCCTCCACTGATTCTCGGTTTCAGTCCTTTTTCACGTCCTTCCCTTTATTTTCGTTGGATTTTTTTTTTTTTTTTTTTTTATCACCCTTTCGTTTTCTTCGTACTGCCACTCGTCACCCCCTTACTTCGCACTGCTTCTCCTTCCAGGTCACTCGTAAGTAAACCGTCTACTTTGTTTTTCCCTAATGGATGCCTGAGACTCCTGATGTCTGAGACTCCTCGCAGCACAGTTTCGGTCCCGCAAGCGCCCTTGAAGACCCATCAGACCTCGAAGTCCTCCTCCTCTCTTAGCTTTGGATGGCGTCGAGTCGTGACGCCCCAACCTCGCCGTCGGCTCACCTGGGTGCTGCTTTCCAGAAGAATTCCCTGGAGGACGTTCGGGCACTGAGTTAACTTATCTACTGCCTGCTTCTTGCTGAAACAAGAGACAACGATGACCCATACGGCGACGGCGAGGTCGAACATGAGGACGACGTCGAAGACGATGCTGAAGAGAAGGAGATGGACAAGAACAAGGGCGACGGTGACGAAAAAGACAAAAAAGAAGATAAGTACGAAGACGAAGATGGAGAAGAAGATACGGAAAAT
>NC_134779.1:1505000-1507500 GCF_046742065.1 Oratosquilla oratoria
CTTTGTCATGTTTAGGTAATTTGTCCATATTTTCATGCCAATCGTTGGTATTTGTGTTGATGTTAGAAAACAGTGAAACTAAGCTTTCTCAACCTTCAGGTAGGGGGGCGCACACCTGGGAGGGAGAGTGTTTAAAGCTATATTTCATTTAAAAAAAACTTTGTTTAGGGTTAAGGGATAAAGTTAGGTGGGGTATGGTTAGGTTAGGGATTATTCACAAACTCGCAGCAACGCGCGGGTAATTTGGCTAGTATATATATATATATATATATATATATATATATATATATATATATATTTATATATATATATATGTATATATATATATATATATATCGCAGTATTCATCTAAGTTATAGTTGCAAGTCTTCTGTTTTTCATTTGGATTCTTTTAGTCTTTTGTTTAACTGATAGAAACAAAATTACATTACAAATCTTTCGTTCAAAGTCGACTGACTGAATGAAATCTCTTACTGGCAGCTAAAACAAACAACTGAAGCTGTAGAATGTAGCAAAAAGGTTAATGGAGGCAGGATTTTGTAGTTGAGAGGGTTTTCATTAATAATATAAAATTAGTTTGCGGCAACTGACACGAACTCTTCAAATTGTGAAAGGTGAAACGAAAGATCTTGTAAGCCAAATTAAAAGTTTCGTAGGTACCAATAAAACCCCATTTTTGCTCATATCATCGCAACCAGTACTGTAAACACTCTGCCAAACACAGGAGACTCAGACCGCGTCCAATTTCAAAGCATCCCCAGATGTTTTAACCATACGTGACGTCTGGGGAATCTGTGCCAGTTTGCGTTACTCAGCATTAGATAGTATTCCCTCACTAGAACCATTTCACTTTCACGTGGGTGGAATAAAGTCTCAACATGATGTTTTCCCCTCTCACACTCTCTCTCTCTCTCTCTCTCTCTCTCTCTCTCTCTCTCTCTCTCTCTCTCTCTCTCTCTCTCTCTCTCTCTCTCTCTCTCTCTCTCTCTCTCTCTCTCACTCTCTCACTCTCTCTCTCTCTCTCTCTCTCTCTCTCTCTCTCTCTTCTCTCTCTCTCTCTCTCTCTCTCTCTCTCTCTCTCTCTCTCTCTCATTCTCTCTCTCTCTCTCTCTCTCTCTCTCTCTCTCTCTCTCTCTCTCTCTCTCTCTCTCTCTCTCTCTCTCTCTCTCTCTCTCTCTCTCTCTCTCTCTCTCTCAGTTTTATGCCCTGAAATTATATGAATAATGAACTATTAGTTTGAATAGATTTGGTAAGACCCCAAAATTATATCAGGCATTTGAATGACAATCTTGATGAGCTACATGCATTATCATAGAGAAAAATATATATGTATACAGTAAAATATAAATTCCTCATTAAGGGTGTATTATAAACAAAGTACACAGAATCATGTTGATGACTAACTCATCTTATTGTAATCTGTTCTTTGCAAACCAGATCTTGAACCACTGCCCTTTGTATGTAATTAACCCATAATTTCAAAAGTCATTTTCCAAGAATCCTCATGAATAATAACGGCACGTCACATTCTGCTGTGAACGGCACTTTTCTTACATCGTGCTTGCTGCCACGACTGAAGTACTCAGGTTCTTCCGAGCAGCCTATGTACGATTCCTCATAATTAGCTCCCGAACCTTTATCAGGCAGTATCAGAGTAGGGGAGCAAGCTTAACACTAGTTCTAGCACAAGTCAGAAAACAAAAACTTGGTATATGGTGCCTAATGAGCGTATAATTCCTTGTTTACGCAGCAAATCAGAAAAATGGAGTACATATCTTTTAACTAAATACCGGGCAGAGAGATTGTTATCTTATTCATTTATTTATTTACTTATTTTGGCTTATTTCATTTTCATCAGTAGGAGAGATTATATAAATTGTGAAGATGACGTGGAATAAAAGAAAGACAGTGATCTGAATGATTTCAGAAGCTCGTTGTTTAGCACTTCTTTCAACGAGTTGGTGTAAATATTCAAAGTACGCTTGATATCAGGTAACTAATCTTCCACTATTTGATGTATTTCAGGTGATATATATCTTGTTCTGGCTAATTGAAACTTTTTCACTCCCGAAGTGTTTAAAAGCATCGATTAGCCTTTTCCCCACAATGTTTGTTGTCTTATGTCGACAGAGCTTCTTATAGAAAAGGAAAATGACTTTTCAGTCAAACTGTTATGTATATATATATATATATATATATATATATATATATATATATATATATATATATATATATATATATATATATATCCTCGAGCGGATGGTGTAAACACTGATTACTTATTTTGTGGCCAAAGAAACTTTTTGCATTCTACAGTATATTTATTTATTTGCTTTCTTCATCAGGTAGAGCCATCCATCAACAATAACAAATCGTCTTTCATCCAAAAATAAAATGGTAAAACATGCTATCGTGACTCTGAAGAGGTGGCAAAGATGGTAAACCTTAAGTAGTGCTAATGACGGTAAGAACAGCACTCAGTTACGCACAAGGCATGACG
>NC_134779.1:1512500-1515000 GCF_046742065.1 Oratosquilla oratoria
TGTGTATGAGACAGATGTGCTACCTGGAGCCTTGGTCAGAGATGAAGACCTGGAGCCTTGGTCAGTCATGAAGACTTAGACCCTTGCCAATACACAAGGACAAAGCCAATAAGTATTAAGTGATGTTTCTTTTGTGAAGCATTGAAAATGATTATGCAGCTTCACTAGTGTGTGTCCTGGATAAAAAGTGAAATAAGTGTGTGTGAAACAAAAATAAAATCATGAAGAGACACTCTACTATTACTAATATATTTAATGCTGTGTATATAAATGTTGTAACATATCTCATTGATATACAATTCACCATCTTTGGAAAGATGAAAACATTCTCCATTGAAATCTAGTATTTTATTTAAATGATGCTGTTCTTAATAAAATTTCACAATCAGCAGAAGAAGATCAATGTTGAGATCTCCCTCAAATGATTCCTACGCCAATTATATAGTTATTCTCAGTGTCCTCATTTCTTCAATTGTAATTGCTGCTCTAATTTCAATTTCTATATTCAGGAAGATGTCGATATTTAGAATTATTCAACATTTACCTGCTTGAATTGATTTTCTTATAAAGGTGTTACAGACATTTATGCATTTTGGAAGGGTTACTTATTTCTTTGTTATGTGTGGCATATGTTTTGATGACACCATCCATTGAAAGATAATACTTTTAACATTTTTGCCAGTTTATGCAGAAATAGCTTTAATAGTTAGCTTCTTGTATATGATATTTTCCAAGTATATATTTCAGCAAGCCCTGTAAGAGGGTAGTAGAAAATGGTTGGTCGGGGCAGCCAAGGGTAGCTGCCGAGCCCTTTAAGAGGCTGGTAGATAAAAGTAAACAAGGTAAAACTTCCTGAAAAGATATATCAACATACGTATGTGTATATATACATATGTATACGTATATATATAGTACACATATATAGTACATATATATATATAATACATATATATACATGTATATATCTATCTATCTATCTATCTATCTATCTATCTATATATATATACATATATATATATATATATATATATATATATATTTCTGTTGAATGCTAAAGCACATGTGGCATCAATGATTTTTAGAGAACATTTCTCTAACTTTCTAAGTATCATTTTCTCTTCATGGTTCAATCTCTGGAGGAAAGTACGAAAGTCGTCAGAGTGGTTTTCCATTTTATACCGACAGCTGTTTCAACCATTTCACATGGCCGTCCATACCAAACTGGAACGTGTGAGGCAGATGTTAACTAATAATGGTTTCTCTTGTGATCTCATTGAGGATGTCATAATGAGGAATATGGAAGAATTCCACACTCAAACCCAGACCACTGACGATAAAAAGAAACATATCATACTATATCATAAAATAGACTATGGAACGGCGTATAGACAGGAAGTAGACACTCTCCGAAGGATTATCACCGATGGAGTTTTACCAAAAGAACCCTACGAGAGAGTTTTGCTGAGACTCTCTAGCCATCCCAATCTGGTAGCCTCCTTAATTATGAAAAATAACACCACCCCTGGAGGACCTAAGGAATCGAAATCGGCGTAGTCTACAAATGTAAATGCTCTGAAGAGGCATGCAAGCCCCTCGACATGAGCTACGTCGGACACACGATGACCACCTTAAGAAGGCGACTGCTAGCACACCGAAATAACGGAGCAATTCACCAGCATTACATTGACACTCATGACAAGAAGCCGCGCTTGGAAGACCTCATCAGGGACACCGAAATAATTCACACAGACTCTAACTACGGACGCTTAATAATTGACGAGACAGTTAATATTACTTTACAGCAGCCTACATTAAACGTCCAGAAGTCATCGGATCATGTCCTCTCTTCCAGTAGAAAAAACAGACCCGCACACCGTGACATTTGCCCACTGGAAGTTCCAAGACGACAAGACGTGACATTAGCTCCCCGTAGGTCCCGGCGAGAGTGTGCATCTAGACATTTGCTCACCGAAAGTGACAACCCGACAAGACGTGACATAAGCCCATCGTAGGACTAGGGCCCCCTTCCTGGCGCCGCCCACCCGCATATCCCCACCAATCAAATTCCACCATTTTTATTTCTTCTCTGTTGTTTGTAAGGCCCACAGGCCTTTATATTCTAATGTATTTCACATTTGTAATCAGTTTTACCCTGAAGACGACCATGTGAAATGGTTGAAACAGCTGTCGGTATAAAATGGAAAACCACTCTGACGACTTTCGTACTTTCCTCCAGAGTTTGAACCATGAAGAGAAAATGATACTTAGAAATTTAGAGAAATGTTCTCTAAAAATCTTTGATGCCACATGTGCTTTAGCATTCAACAGTAATTGTTTAAGAGAAAGACTTTGCCCAAAAGGTATATATATATATATGTGTGTGTGTGTGTGTGTGTGTGTGTGTGTAAATATATATATATATATATATATATATATATATATATATATAAATTTATATATATTTATATATAAATGGGAGATGTAATGACAGTGGAGGACA
>NC_134779.1:1525000-1542500 GCF_046742065.1 Oratosquilla oratoria
TTCTATATTTTCCATTTTTTTTTATATAATTTTTTGTGTGGTACCTTGTCGAAAGGTTTTTGTAAGTCCAAGAAAGCACAATCAGCCCATCCATCCCTTTCTTGTATTATATCTATTAGTCTTGAGTAAAAACAGATTAGATTTGAGGTACATGATCTTCCTTATATGAACCCAAATTGTCTTGTGTTTGTTATATTATATTCTTCCTGGTGTTTTACCCCTTGTGTGTGTGTGTGTGTGTGTGTGTGTGTGTGTGTGTGTGTGTGTGTGTGTGCGCGTGTGTGTGTGTGTGTGTGTGTGCACGTGTGTGTGTACGTGTATGTGTGTGTGTGTGTGTGTATGTGTTTGTGTGTGTGTGTGTGTGTGTGTGTGTGTGTGTGTGTGTGTGTGTGTGTGTGTGTGTGTGTGTGTGTGTGTGTGTGTGTGTGTGTGTGTGTGTGTGTGTGTGTGTGTGTGTGTGTGTGTGTGTGTGTGTGTGTGTGTGTGTGTGTGTGTGTGTGTGTGTGTGTGTGTGTGTGTGTGTGTGTGTTTGTTGCTTGGACGTAATTATGTATAAACGTACGTGCATGCGTATGTATATACATGTATGTATGCATGCATGCATAGTTTGAGAAGCCATTTGTTAGAGATGATCTCAAAGGTTTGTCTGTATATGACCTCAAATTATGACATCTCTAATCATGACTCCCTCTGCTGACGATCGACGGGTGTGCTCCGGTATTTATCTGAGTTACCTAAAAGTGTTACCGACAATGAATTTGAAAGCTTGTGTATTTCAGGACTTATAATTTTTTTTTATTAATTGTACTATAATCCTAGACAGTGTTGTTTATTTTTTCTAGTGTTTATTTTATAGAATTACTTTCTCTATTTCAGTCAGTGCAATAGTTATGATCCATAACATGTAAAAATGATTCATCTGATTTTTTTTTCTATTACAATGCGCGTATGTGGAAGTGTATTTATTAGATATTCAGGAAAGTTCGTGGAAAGATGTGGATTTTCTTAAATTTACTCGTATGTACATACTCTATGAACTTCAACGAACGAGTAAGGGGAGGGGAAGCAAGACGATGTGGAAGAGCGAGAAAGGAGGGAGAATGCTGAAACATGTAGGAGGAGGAGGAGGAGGAAGAGGAGGAAGAGGAGGAGGAGGAGGAGGAGAAGGAGAAGGAGGAGGAGGAGGAGGAGGAAGAGGAAACAAGATTTCGAGGCTGGCTGCGACTTGGACCCCGTGCGCAGTACATTATCCTTCTCTTGTTCATTCTTGGGCCATCCATTGTGAATTCCTGGCTTGTCGAGGCAGCAAATCAAGTCAAACGCGCATTGTTCGTCATTTGCCTGCAGCCATTTTTCTTATTGGATTCTGCATTACGGGTTGCCGGCCCTGCGACTCGTAATATAAGATTCGGGAACAGGTTTCCATCTTGATATGCATATATTTATGTCTTCTGTCTAGAGGGTAATATTCCGAGGTCTTAAAATTCTCTTAGCTCCATTGGGACTACTGTGCTTTTCAGTCTCGCACTCTTCTTAACCAAAATATATCATCCTGCCTCTATTGTTTTTCTCTCTTTCTGTTTTTCTGTCTGTTTGTCCGTCAGTTATTCTTCGTATGTGAGTCTGTCTTTCTGCTTCCCTTTCTGTCTGTCTGTCTGTCTTTCTGTCAGCTTCTCTTCCTCATCTCTCTATCTGTCTCTCTCCCTTCCTCGATCTTTTCATAATCTTTTAGTTTCCCCTTTTTCATTTCTTTCTTCTCTATTCCTCGTACATGCACAGGTGTTTATGTAAAATATAGTTTATCTCTTATCACTCAACTGCCTTCCCATTGTCCGTAGATCAAACTCCAAGTACGTATTTATTCATTTCAATTTGAATAGCTTATTCCCCAGTGATTTTCAGTTCCAAAACAGTGGAGCCAAATACACATTGAGAATATCTGCAACTTTTGAAAACGCTGTTGTAATATAATGTTGTGACATATGTTAGTTTATATACCCTGTTGAAATTCTGTTATATGAGAAGTATATCGTTGTTATATAACGTAGTATGGCAACGGCATATCTGGCAGACAAGTTTTTCTTTGAATTAGATTTTCTAAGAACAGAAATTTATATCTAATTTGTTAGTCATGGAAAACGTGATAAACTAGCAAAATTACCAGATTTTATCATACATACATATCTTCATCCTACGCATGTTCGAACCTAGATTTACACAGCCTCCATATTTCTTGTAAATAGCTTTGTCTAAAATATACAATTCTACTGTATATAATCGCAAACTATTTTAGATATACATATCATTCATTAAAATTGTTCCGATGCACGACACGCAAATTTTTTATCCCCTCAAGCGTTTCTTCTCTTTAGCTGTATCAGATCGTTTGTTCCCAGCCAGAGGGCAATCCACTTCTTAAGCGAGCTAATCCTGCAATGAATGATGATACACGGAGTGGAAAGTATACACACCTGCACGTTTACACACACACACACACACACACACACACACACACACACACACACACACACACACACACACACACACACACACACACACACACACACACACACACACACACACACACACACACACACACACACACACACACACACACACACACACACACACACACACACACACACACACACACACACACACACACACACACACACACACGCACGCACTCACAAACGCACACGCATACACACGCTCAAATACATACACATTACATATCAACCCCAGCCTCTTCACTTCCACTGGTGCCTACGTGACCCGTGTTGCCTGCGTACGAAGCTCAACATTTTCTACGAAAATCCTCATCGTACTTTTTCATCACTGCGTGTCTCTCTTTCTCAGTCTAAACCATGTTTCATCTACTTGTGACTCATTTTCCGCCGCCTCCTCCTAGTCCATTTTTTTTTTTACTGTTTCTGAAGTACTTATTCTGCTTATCTCCTTTCTCTTCTCCTTCACTTACTCCTTCTCCTGGTCTTCCTCTTCCTCCTCCTCGTCTTTATTCCTTCCTCCTCCTCCTTCTATTGTTTTTCTTTCCATATTTCTTCCTCATCCTGTTTCTGCTAATGTGTCTTCTTCCTCTCTCTCCTCCTCCTTCTCCTCCTCATGCTCTCCTAATTTCCCCTCATCCCATCCTATTCCTCCTCTTGCTTTCCCCTCATACCCCTCCTCTTCCTTCTGCTTTACTTCCTATTCCTTCTTTTATCACCACATACCTCTTTTTCCTCTCAGCTTGCTCCTCATTTAACACATTCTTCTCAGAATTCCTGATTCACTGCAGTCCATAAGCTCATGTCCTTGATATTTTCTCTCCCAGTTTCTCTTATTACTCTTTTCCATATCGTTGTCGCTTCTCTCTCTCTCTCTCTCTCTCTCTCTCTCTCTCTCTCTCTCTCTCTCTCTCTCTCTCTCTCTCTCTCTCTCTCTCTCTCTCTCTCTCTCTCTCTCTTCTCATATATGTCTCTTCTTTTTATTTTCTTGAACTTCTCATATCGCTTACGTTGCTCTTCTTGTTTCCCAATTTCTCTCATTTTTCTCTTTCGTCCCCTTTCTTTTCACCTTCCCTTTGTTTATCTTTCCTTTGTCCCTGCACAAATGGCTGCTCCCATGCAGATGAATCACTAGTTACCTTATTCGTCCAATCATGCATGAAAGCCACGATTTATCTGATTGTGCCTATCCTATCATACTCTCTTCCTTTTCATCAGAACTCATCTCTTATCTGTGTGTGTGTGTGTGTGTGTGTGTGTGTGTGTGTGTGTGTGTGTGTGTGTGTGTGTGTGTGTGTGTGTGTGTGTGTGTGTGTGTGTGTGTGTGTGTGTGTGTGTGTGTGTGTGTGTGTGTGTGTATGTGTCTGCGTATTTGTATGTTGGTATGTGTGTGTGTATGTGTGTGTGTGTGTATGTGTCTGCGTATTTGTATGTATGTGTTTGTGTGTGTGTGTGTGTGTGTGTGTGTGTGTATGTCTTCGTATTTGTATGTGTGTGTGTGTGTGTGTGTGTGTGTGTGTGTGTGTATGTGTGTGTGCCTGCGTACTTGTATGTGTGTGTGCCTGCGTACTTGTATGTGGTATATATTTGTGTATGTGTGTGTGTGTGTGCGCGCACGCGCGTGATTTACCATGATTTTTTATCGCGTGTTGGTCTCGTGATCTTTAGCTATTTCCATCCTGTATTTGACCTCATTGCTATATTGGATGATATGTGGCTGATGCTGTGAATTTACACACACACACACACACACACACACACACACACACACACACACACACACACACACACACACACACACACACACACACAAACAGGAATCGGTGGCGCGGTTGGTAGAGTCCTCGACTGTCACTACGGCGGTCCGAGTTCGAATCCTGCCCAGGGCTGAAATATTTTCAATATCGTTGCGCTTTGAATCGTTACTCCAACTCTCGTGGGAGGGGGTTGTGTGTGTGTGTGCGAGTAAGGTCATAGTATTACCCATAGATCGGTCATACGAGCTCTGCGCTCTCTTCCTTGAGGAAAATAGCTGTAGATCACGATTCCAATACGTGATCCAAAAGACCAAGGTGAATACACATGTTCGTGTATGTGTTAGCGTGATGTGGATATTTGCGTGCATGGGCGTTGTATGCGTGCGTGTATGTATGCTGTATCTATGCGTGTGTGCCCATATGTGTGTGTGTGTGTGTTTGCGTGCACGTTGTTTGTGCCTGTGTGTGTGTGTATCTGTGTATGTGTGTATGCGTGTGCGTGTGTAATATGAAGCCATTAGACGGGGACGCTTTTGCTCATGTCACTACCACTTGGTTGGCTGGCTGGCTGACTGGCCTATTACTTACATGCCACGTTGGCAATATCCTCATTTAAACAAAGTAAACATGATAATTAAGAATACAGCAAATACAATCTTGCATACTTTAAAGACATGCGTGGAAATTCAAGAAAATAATTATATATTTGCTTGTCAGTTTTCCAAATATCTTAGAATTTTCTTCACTAAGAATAAAATGATCACTTCCCACACTCTATACCATTCTTTGTTGTTGGAAATTTATCGTACCACCAACACTGAATAAATATATATTTCATTTGCAGATATGGCATCATTTCAACAAACACATTTACTGCTGTAAAGGATTATGACGTCACATTTCGAGCTATTGCAGCGCGCCAAATTTAAAACCATTATAATCAGAACGTCCCAGAAAACTTCCACTCATCAGTGCATCCATCCACCTCGGATAGTGTTTTATATAGCTATCCTCTGTACAGTTTTCTATTTTATTAATTATTGGTGATAAGTAATACTGATCTTCAATTGTGACTTCGATAATCCAAAAAGACTACATTACTCGAGAATCCTTGAGAATGACATTACATCATAGGTTTGTCGTCACCTGTAGCTGATGACTTTCCAGCCAATCATGTATACATATTAGAAATATATATGAAATTAAAAGAAAAGAAGTATAGTATTAATAAATATACAACAAATGTATTATATTGATTTATTCTAATTAAGAAACCAGTAGAGGGACACAAGATTTTTTTATTTTCATATTTTGGCAACTTCTCCAAAAAGCAGCGTAGAAACAGTGGCCAGTAAACGGTCGGAAGGAAAAGAGTGCTGTGTACTATTATTCGTTTTGTGACCGATGGGCAGTGTTGTAGTGACGATGTGTGTATTTTATTTTCTGTATCTTTATTCAGTGCCTCAGAAGAGGAGCAACAAAGCTGCTTGATATGACTGCAATCCAGGATTCACAAAGAAGGGTATGAGGAAGGTAAGCAAGCAAACTAGTAATCATTGACGTCTCGTCTGCACCAGGCGAAGCGATTCGATTGTTCTGAGAGGAGGAACGATCGATAAAACTAACAGTGAATTGTGAAATGAAATTTTGTTTTTAAATATGAAAATATCGGATGAAGGGGAGAAATGCGCTCATCAGGTAATGGTAGGACCGTTCTTCACCAATCCAACATCACCCCACCCCACCAGTACTCTAATACTACCACCACCGCTACCCTCCCAGCCCCACCCAGCGCCGGCCACACTAGCTATAACGGCAGACTGGACATTTTTGTTCGGCTAATTTAACGGTGAACAGTAACCTAGGGCGGCTTTAACTATTCGAACAAGAAGAGATTCACCTCATCTCCCAGACCTCCATCACCTCAACCAATAAATATGACACATATACACAATCCATACTAACCACACCCATGCATGTATGCGCCCACACCTACAGAGATGTGTGTATGAGTCACCATTCACCATGGTCTTGGATCACGTGCTGAACTCGTGATCGACAGCTATTCCCCTCCCGGAAGAGAGCTCAGAGCTCATATATGACCAATCTATGGGTAATGCATGTGTGTGTATTCACCGTGGTCTTTCACCATGGTCTTTGGATCACGTGTTGGACTCGTGATCGACAACTATTTCCCTCCCGGAAGAGAGCTCAGAGCTCGTGTGACCGATCTATGGGTAATGCTGTGACCTCACACGCGCACACACACCCAACTCCCCGCCCACGAGAGTTGGAGTAACGACTCGAAGCGCAGCGATACTGAAATTATTTCAGCCCTGGGCAGGATTCGAACCCGGACCACCGTAGTGACAGCCGGAGACTACCAACCGCGCCACCGAGTCGTGTATAGTGTGTGTGTGTTCATTTGGTCTTTGGATCACGTGTTGGACTCGTGATGAACAGCTATTTCCCTCCTGGAAGAGAGCTCAGAGCTCGTAGGTCCGATCTATGGGTAATGCTATGACCTTGCACACACACACACACCCAACTCCCCGCCCACGAGAGTCAGAGTAACGACCCGAAGCGCAGCGGTACCGAAATAATTTCGGCCCTGGGCAGGATTCGAACCAGGAACTCCAGGCCACTATCGTGGCAGTTCAGTGTTCTACCAACTGCGCCACCGAGTCGTGTTTGCTTGTGTGTGTGTGCTTGTGTGTGTTTATGTGTGTGTGCTTGTGTGTTTTTGTGTGCGTTTGTGTGTGTATCTACGTATGTGTGTGTGTGTTTGTGTGTCTGTGTGTACCTGTATGTGTCTCAGTCTGTCAGTCTTCATGTCTTTCTGTCTCTGTTTCTGTCTGTTTATCTGTTTGTAAGTCTGCCTGTCTGTTTGACATGGACATATCACTCTGTCTCCATATTCTCATCACATCTGCTTCACTTGATTAGTTTCAAGTCCTCCATTTGCATCGCTCGTGACACTGCGGAATTAACTCGTCTCTTTTTCCGAAAAAAAAAAAACTCTTGAATTTTTTTCTCATTTTATTTAAATTATGCTCCCTCTCTGCCATAATCTGAAGTACGATTCTCCTGTCTTCCGTCTCTCTGGTCGATCTCCGTTTCAGACAGTTGACGACGGAAGTTGACGACGACAAAGACGGGGCGGAGCGGACGTAACTTTTTCGAAAAGATTCAAACACAGTCGGAATTATTGGTCGTCAGGCAGCTCCCTTCTATCTTGCGAGATGACAGTTTGACGTATGTTTATCAAAACATTTGATATTGTCGGTATCTGTTTCAACATGGAGGAAAGGAGACGTGGTGGTCGTGGTAGTGGTGATGCAGCTGATGGTAGTGATGGTGATGATGGTAGTAATGTTGTTCATAGTGATATTGGTAGCTCAGCAATCGATGAATCTAATTCTTTGTTAACAAAAGTTTTGCATGACATTTGTGTAGGTGAAAGACAGGCGATGTTATGCAGCTGTAAAGGCGACCTCTGGACTCCAGAAAATCTTAATCCATCAAGACTCCTTCAAACTCGCGTTCTTTCTATATGACGGGAAGTCACCTTATAAGCAGAACAGAGATCATAGGGTGCGTCATTGTATTAAAGATGTTAAAGGTGATAGTGTAGGATGATGCTGTGGAGGCAACAAAAAAAAAAAAATGAATATTGGGTTATACGAGCACTAACTTAATTGCTATAGATTATACAGTACTGCCATCGGCATCAAACATTTCATTCGAAAGGTTGCACAGGTTGTGATAGCCAGTGTAATCAAGCCATAGGAATGTAGAGGAAAGGTTGGTTGAGGTTATCACAATATATGCTTATTCTCTTCACTACAGAGAAGTATTCCCTCAGTTGAGAGAAATGGCCTGGAGCCAGCTAGAATATATACAGAACTCGTAAAGTACAGTAAAAGAGAAAGACCTCTGTGATTGTGAACGAAATTTAACAGAGTAGAGTGAAGAGGATGGTATAGAAAAAAGGAAGACAGAATAAGATAAGAAATTAAAGGACTGTGGTGCCATAATCTATTTTGTTCTTGTGGAAGCCAAATGATCTCATTCAAGTCTTTGGGAGTTCTCATGCTGAACGAATAAATTACGGGGTTCAATTTCAGTTTCCCCCAAGTGCATTGAGAGCGATGATGTAAGTGGACACTTGATGAGTAAACGAATCATATTGGAAACTATGGTAAGAACGAGCTTTAAAAAATCTAAATTACTCCACTACTTTCGTCTTCCATTTCTCCGTATTCTCGTTCTCATCTTTCGACTTTTCCTCGTATGCCTCCTCCTACTACTCATATCATTCTCTTTCTTCTTCCTCATCACTCTTTTCCTATTTATGTCTCCCTTCGTCTCACCTTCATCTTTATCTTGTAACTTCTCGCCACCTTTCTCTTCCGTTTCTAACAACTTCTTTTTTCCCTCCTTTTGTCCCTTTTACTTCGTCTCCTTAATGCTCTTTTCGCTCCCCTTTCTATTTGTCCTAATCATCTAAGTTCTCCTCTTCTTCTTTCTCCATATATCCCCACCTTATTCCCATCTCCTCAACTTTTTCCTTCCGCTTTTACTCTTTCATTCCCTCTTCTTTTTTCCTCTTCCTCCTCCCTTTTAAAATTCTCCTTCCTTTCTTTACTTTTCTTCCCTTACTCTTCTCCTCCTCCCATCTTCTTCCTCTTCCTTGTTCTGGTTTTCCCCATTAGATTCTTTACCTTTCCTCTCCCTTTCCTTCTCCTCCTTTTCCTTCTTATCCTATTTTTCATCATCGCCTCTCTCTTCTTAACATTAGGTCATAAACCTACAATCAGAAGATACACTCTCCACCATCATCTCCCCAAAATACATCAGCTTCTGTATTACTCAGTAATGGAGGAAGGTTCAAGTAATATGAAGAAGTATTGTAAGGCCATTCTTTGTGCACCAATATTTTGCGATCCTTTGACACATAATCTGAGTGAACTAGAATTAATGTAACATGTAGCATTAATAACTCAATGTGTTTATGTGCCTGTTTTTCACGCTTCCGTGACGAAGCTAAACTGTCCTTTGTCGTACTTGATACAAAAGAGAAAGAATATATATATATATATATATATATATATATATATATATATATATATATATATGTATATATGTATATATGGTGGAAACGTAGAAGACACCAGACTCAGAAGTAGGCAATTTATTCCCGACGTTTCGAGTCCTGTCCGGGACTCGTCCTCAGGGGATACAATGGGATACGGAGATCAATATGTTACGTACTTCTGAGTCTGGTGTTTTCTACGTTTCCACCATTATGGTTCTCGGACTCCAGCTTTTCTCGTACATATGTATATATATATATATATATATATATATATATATATATATATATATATATATATATATATATATATATATATATATATATATAATTTATGTATACAATATATATTTCATATAATTGTATATATATGTTTATATAAATATATATATATTTTATATATATGTATATACATATATATACATTTATACATATATATGTATATATATATATGTATTTATATATATATATGTATATATATATATAATATATATATATATATATATATATATATATATATATGGAACAAATCACTCGTAATCTGTGAAGTCTTTCAAATGATCAACTCGACCGTTGTAAGTGATTCTTGCCATCTTCCTCTTACATTCTTATTTTTTTCTGTCGTTTTGTTCCTTTACTTTCTTGTCTTTCTACTCTTCCTTTACCAACTCTTTTTATTTGTTCTAATATTCTAAGTTCTCCTCTTCTTTTTGCCCATATACCCCCACTTTATTCCACCCTCAACTTCTTTCTTCTTTTACTCTTTCTTTCCCTTTCCTTTTTCTTTTTTCATTTTCCTCCTGTTTATCATTTTCCTCCTCGTGCTTTTCTTCTCCCTTTTTTTTCTTCTCCCTTTTTTTTCTTCTCTTTTTTTCTCTCCTTTTGTTCCTTTTCCTCTTTGTTGTCCTCCTACTCTTCTTTTCTTTGTCCTAATCTTCTAAGCTCTCCCCCTCTTCTTCCCCTTATATCCTCACCATACACATACACACACACACACAGACACACACACACACACACACACACACACACACACACACACACACACACACACACACACACACACACACTTGACGCCAGAAAATCATATGGTCCTGACGGAATTGCAAATTGGATACTGAAAGAATGCTTGGAGGAATTAACAGATAAGATATACAATATAATTAAATTCTCACTTCAAGAAAGAAAGGTGCCACAGGATTGGAAGAAGGCAAACATTGTACGGATTTATAGAGGAGGAAACAAGGAAGATCCATCAAATTACAGACCGGTGTCCCTGACAAGCACAGTAGCAAAAATTTGCGAAAGGTCATCAAAAATAGATGGGTTAAACATTTGGAAGAAAAAACTATACTGAACCCAAATCAATTTGGATTCAGACAAGGAAGATCATTTACAACAAACCTGATCTGCTTCTACTCGAGATTGATAGATATAATTCAAGAGAGAGATGTTTGGGCAGACTGTGCCTTTCTGGACCTACAAAAGGCATTTGATAAGGTACCACACGAGAAACAAATAAGGAAAATAGAGTCAATAGGTGACATCAGAGGAAAATTATTGGAATGGATGAAAGACTTCCTGACTGAGAGGAGAAGTGATGTCCCGCAGGGATTAGTATTGGCCCCGATCATGTTTGCCATATGCATAAATGACATGGATGAAGGAGTTGAGTGTTATATGAATTTCTTTGCAGATGACGCAAAAGTAGTAAAGAAAGTAAGAACGGAGGAGGATTGCAACTCTTTACATCAGCTTCTGCATTACTCAGTAATGGAGGGAGGTTCAAGTAATATGAAGAAGTATTTTAAGGCCATTCTTTGTGCACCAATATTTTGCGATCCTTTGACACATAATCTGAGTGAACTAGAATTGATGTAACATGTAGCATTAATAACTCAATGTGTTTATGTGCCTGTTTTTCACGCTTCCATGACGAAGCTAAACTGTCTTGTGTCGTACTTTATACAAAAGAGAAATATATATATATATATATATATATACATATATATATGTATATACATATATATATATATTATACATTATACATATATATATATATTATACATTATACATATATATATATAATACATATATATATATACATATATATATATATATACAATATATATATATATATATATATATATATATATATATATATATATATATATATATATACATATGTACGAGAAAAGCTGGAGTCCGGGAACCATAATGGTGGAAACGTTTAAAACACCAGACTCGGAAGTAGGTAATATATTGATCTCTGTATCCCATTGTATCCCCTGAGGACGAGTCCCGGACAGGACTCGAAACGTCGGGAATAAATTATGTACTTCTGCGTCTGGTGTTTTCTACGTTTCCACCATATGTATATATGTACATATGGTGGAAACGTAGAAAATACTAGACTCAGAGGTAGGTAATTTATTCCCGACGTTTCGAGTCCTGTCCGGGACCCGTCCTCAGGGGATACAATGGAATACAGAGATATATATTACGTACTTCTGAGTCTGGTGTTTTCTACGTTTCCACCATTATGGTTCCCGGACTCCAGCTTTTCTCGTACATATATATATATATATATGTATATATATATGTATATATATATATATATGTATTATATATATAATGTATATATAATATATATATATAAGTATATAATATATATATATATATATATATATATATATATATATATATATATATATGGAACAAATCACACGTAACTGTGAAGTCTTTCAAATGATCAACCCGACCGTTGTAAGTGATTCTTGCCATCTTCCTCTTCCATTCTTATTTTTTTTCTGTCGTTTTGTTCCTTTACTTTCTTGTCTTTCTACTCTTCCTTTACCAACTCTTTTTATTTGTTCTAATATTCTAAGTTCTCCTCTTCTTTTTGCCCATATACCCCCACTTTATTCCACCCTCAACTTCTTTCTTCTTTTACTCTTTCTTTCCCTTTCCTTTTTCTTTTTTCTTTTCCTCCTGTTTATCATTTTCCTCCCTTTTTACTTTCCCATACTTTTCTTCTCCCTTTTTTTTCTTATACCTTTTTATATCTTCTCTTTTTTCTCTCCTTTTGTTCCTTTTCCTCTTTGTTGTCCTCCTAATCTTCTTTTCTCTGTCCTAATCTTCTAAGCTCTCTTCCTCTTCTTCCCCTTATATCCTCACCATACAGACACACACACACACACAGACACACACACACACACACACACGCATACACACACACACACACACACACACACACACACACACACACACACACACACACACACACACACACACACACACTTGACGTCAGAAAATCATATGGTCCTGACGGAATTGCAGATTGGATACTGAAAGAATGCTTGGAGGAATTAACAGATAATATATACAATATGATTAAATTCTCACTTCAAGAAAGAAAGGTGCCACAGGATTGGAAGGAGGCAAACATTGTACGGATTTATAGGGGAGGAAACAAGGAAGATCCATCAAATTATAGACCGGTGTCCCTGACAAGCACAGTAGCAAAAATTTGCGAAAGGTAATCAAAAATAGATGGGTTAAACATTTGGAAGAAAAAACTATACTGAATCCAAATCAATTTGGATTCAGACAAGGAAGATTATTTACAACAAACCTGGTCTGCTTCTACTCGAGATTGATATATATAATACAAGAGAGAGATGTTTGGGCAGACTGTGCCTTTCTGGACCTACAAAAGGCATTTGATAAGGTACCACACGAGAAACAAATAAGGAAAATAGAGTCAATAGGTGACATCAGAGGAAAATTATTGGAATGGATGAAAGACTTCCTGACTGAGAGGATAAGTGATGTCCCGCAGGGATTAGTATTGGCCCCGATCATGTTTGCCATATGCATAAATGACATGGATGAAGGAGTTGAGTGTTATATGAATTTCTTTGCAGATGACGCAAAAGTAGTAAAGAAAGTAAGAACGGAGGAGGATTGCAACTCTTTACATCAGCTTCTGCATTACTCAGTAATGGAGGGAGGTTCAAGTAATATGAAGAAGTATTTTAAGGCCATTCTTTGTGCACCAATATTTTGCGATCCTTTGACACATAATCTGAGTGAACTAGAATTGATGTAACATGTAGCATTAATAACTCAATGTGTTTATGTGCCTGTTTTTCACGCTTCCATGACGAAGCTAAACTGTCTTGTGTCGTACTTTATACAAAAGAGAAATATATATATATATATATATATATACATATATATATGTATATACATATATATATATATTATACATTATACATATATATAATACATATATATATATACATATATATATATATATATACAATATATATATATATATATATATATATATATATATATATATATATATATACATATGTACGAGAAAAGCTGGAGTCCGGGAACCATAATGGTGGAAACGTTTAAAACACCAGACTCGGAAGTAGGTAATATATTGATCTCTGTATCCCATTGTATCCCCTGAGGACGAGTCCCGGACAGGACTCGAAACGTCGGGAATAAATTACCTACTTCTGAGTCTGGTGTTTTCTACGTTTCCACCATATGTATATATGTACATATGGTGGAAACGTTGAAAACACCAGACTCAGAGGTAGGTAATTTATTCCCGACGTTCCGAGTCCTGTCCGGGACTCGTCCTCAGGAGATACAATGGGATACAGAGATATATATTACGTACTTCTGAGTCTGGTGTTTTCTACGTTTCCACCATTATGGTTCCCGGACTCCAGCTTTTCTCGTACATATATATATATATGTATATATATATGTATATATATATATATATATGTATTATATATATAATGTATATATAATATATATATAAGTATATAATATATATATATATATATATATATATATATATATATATATATATATATATATATATATATATATGGAACAAATCACACGTAACTGTGAAGTCTTTCAAATGATCAACCCGACCGTTGTAAGTGATTCTTGCCATCTTCCTCTTCCATTCTTATTTTTTTTCTGTCGTTTTGTTCCTTTACTTTCTTGTCTTTCTACTCTTCCTTTACCAACTCTTTTTATTTGTTCTAATATTCTAAGTTCTCCTCTTCTTTTTGCCCATATACCCCCACTTTATTCCACCCTCAACTTCTTTCTTCTTTTACTCTTTCTTTCCCTTTCCTTTTTCTTTTTTCTTTTCCTCCTGTTTATCATTTTCCTCCCTTTTTACTTTCCCATACTTTTCTTCTCCCTTTTTTTTCTTCTCCCTTTTTTTTTCTTCTCTTTTTTTCTCTCCTTTTGTTCCTTTTCCTCTTTGTTGTCCTCCTAATCTTCTTTTCTCTGTCCTAATCTTCTAAGCTCTCTTCCTCTTCTTCCCCTTATATCCTCACCATACAGACACACACACACACACAGACACACACACACACACACACACACGCATACACACACACACACACACACACACACACACACACACACACACACACACACACACACACTTGACGTCAGAAAATCATATGGTCCTGACGGAATTGCAGATTGGATACTGAAAGAATGCTTGGAGGAATTAACAGATAATATATACAATATGATTAAATTCTCACTTCAAGAAAGAAAGGTGCCACAGGATTGGAA
The DNA here is from genome assembly GCF_046742065.1 of Oratosquilla oratoria. Lineage (NCBI taxonomy): Eukaryota > Metazoa > Arthropoda > Malacostraca > Stomatopoda > Squillidae > Oratosquilla > Oratosquilla oratoria. The sequence continues at coordinate 1,539,988 of NC_134779.1, forward strand.
GGAGGCAAACATTGTACGGATTTATAGGGGAGGAAACAAGGAAGATCCATCAAATTACAGACCGGTGTCCCTGACAAGCACAGTAGCAAAAATTTGCGAAAAGGTCATCAAAATAGATGGGTTAAACATTTGGAAGAAAAAACTATACTGAATCCAAATCAATTTGGATTCAGACAAGGAAGATCATTTACAACAAACTTCATCTGCTTCTACTCGAGATTGATAGATATAATACAAGAGAGAGATGTTTGGGCAGACTGTGTCTTTCTGGACCTACAAAAGGCATTTGATAAGGTACCACACGAGAAACAAATAAGGAAAATAGAGTCAATAGGTGACATCAGAGGAAAATTATTGGAATGATGAAAGATTTCCTGACTGAGAGGATAAGTGATGTCCCGCAGGGATTAGTATTGGCCCCGATCATGTTTGCCATATGCATAAATGACATGGATGAAGGAGTTGAGTGTTATATGAATTTCTTTGCAGATGACGCAAAAGTAGTAAAGAAAGTAGGAACGGAGGAGGATTGCAACTCTTTACAACAAGACTTGGACAAGATCTGGAAATGGAATCAAAACTGGGAAGTGACCTTCAATATCAAGAATTGTAGTATAATGGAATTTGAAAAAAGTAAAAACAGAATATCGAGAGACTATAAAATTGGTGAAGGAGAGGTCAAAAAAGTAAACTCGGAAAAAGACCTTGGAGAGATTATCAGGAAAGACATGACACCAGACAAGCATATTAATAAAATAGTCGGAGGAACCTAGAATTTATTGAGGTCAATAAAAGTGGCATTTGTCTATTTGGACGATGAAATGATCAACAAATTTTAACTACACTAATAAGACCAAAATTCGAGTACGCAGCAACATCATGGACACCCATACCAAAAAGGATATAAAAAATTAGAAAGAATACAAAGAGCAACAACAAAACTGGCATCAACTCTTTCCAAAATGACATATGAACAAAGACTGTCCAAATTAGAATTACCAACTTTGGAACAAAGAAGGGAAAGAGAAGACCTACTATCTATCTATAGAATTATGAAAGGAATGGAAATCTTAGATAAGAATTATTTATTGAAAAGGGACAATGGAAAAACAAGACACGAAAAGAAACTCAAAAAAGATAATTACAAAAGAAATCTGAAAAAAATAGCTTCCCTCACAGAGCGATAGATACTTGGAACAAATTAGACAAAGAAACAGTGTGTGCAAACACTATTCAAGATTTTAAGAAATAACTTGATGCTGAAAGATACAAAGACGGTCACCACGAGCATAGCTCCCTTCCCGTATCATACAACTAGGTAGATAAAACTAGATAAACACACACACACACACACACACACACACACACACACACACACACACACACACACACATATATATATATATATATATATATATATATATATGTATATATACATATATATGTATACGTATATATATGTATGTATATATACATATATACAGTATATATATGTATATATATGTGTGTATATATATATATATGTATATATATATACGTATATATATATGTATATATATATATATATATATATATATATGTATATATAATATATATATATATATATATGTATATACATATGTGTGTGTGTGTGTGTGTGTGTGTGTGTGTGTGTGTATGTGTACGTACGTGCACGTGCTTGAACGTGTATGTGTTTGTGTGTGTGAGGGCGTGTGTGTGATGATAGCTGTATGTTGATATTTAAGAAACAGTCAATGTAACATCAGCTAGGTTTACTCGTACTCGAGTTCTACGATTATCGAAAATTCTTCAGGTGGTTCCTAGAATTTTTCATCTTGTTGGTCCTGAAGGACAATCCCCTGATCATTGGTACCAACTCTGTCATCTGATTGTTATCAACACACTCATGTATTAAGATATACCTGGCCAAGTCACTCCGACTGGGACTTCCGATTGGTCCCTTTATCATAATGATGAATATGGTAGATTTTCGTTATGGCAGGCCCCAGACAGTTCTGAATACTCTACTTAGAACGTGCTCTCATTCCATCATTATGATAGTGCTCCAGAACAAAATCACCTGGCGTTAGACCGAATATTATCTCCAGCAAATGTCACTGCAATATATTTCTTAAATCTAGAATATTTCAAGATTATTGCGACCTGAGGGTCACACATATAGTAGTTGTCTGAAAATAGTAGACAATTTTAAAAGAAAAAATAATAGTGATTTGAATAACGTACATACTGTACATAGTAATGTGTGATGAAATTCAGCTGATCGTTTAAATCAAATTACATCAAGCCGCATATGATATTGATTGAATATACTGTATTTGATGGAATCCGTGCTTTAGGAACTGACTATCGTGCCACTACTACAAAATAAAGATATGCAATTGTTATTCTTCGTTTTATAGGTGGAGACATCTTCACTCAAAGAAGAATGATGATCACTACTAATGCTATCCCTACCCTATAACTCTATGCTTAGATATCTCTTAAAATATATA
>NC_134779.1:1552500-1562500 GCF_046742065.1 Oratosquilla oratoria
AACGTCGCACTGTCAGAGAAACGTCAGATCGTGAGCGACATGCCACATGGTTATCGTGGTGTGTACAGGATTCCCCTCTCAAAATTGCCTTGGCTTCAGAGAGCGTCCTGCACGTAAGAATCTGGTTGGTGGAGTGTCGAGGTGGTTTTAGGCAGTCGATGGAGACCCATTCTAGCCTGTCGGAGATGGAGATGTGGAAGGTCTTGTCCTTGCGCTCAAGGACAAGATGAGGGCCAGTGTAGGGACGGGTGAGTGATGGTGTGTGAGTGACCGTCCTCAGAAATGCGTGCGTCGAGGTGTGTAGGTGTTTTGGGAGGTATTCCTTGACCTTTCGGTGATGTGTCGGCACGCATGGGGCGAATTTGCCGACAGTGCGTCGCAGCTGCTGCAAGATCTCGGGAGAATCCTGTGGAGGGAAGAATTCTGCGGGCACGACGAGGGTTTGGCCGTGGACCATCTCTGCTGGAGACACGTTGAGGTTGTCCTTAATGCCTGTCCGAAGGCCAAGAAGTATCCATGGTAGTTATGGTAGCCAGGAAGCGTTGTTGCAGCGTGCCATAAGAAATGCTTTGCGTGAGCGGTGGGTTCGCTTGATCATGACGCTGACTACAGAGTTATAGGAGATAGTGTGGTGGGCTGTAGTACCCAGGAGTTCAGCGAGGGAGTGCCACAGCCACGATATGAAGCAAATTCCTCGGTCGGAAGTGATGTGCTCCGGGAGGCCAAATCTGGCGATCCATCCCCTGAGAAAGTCTGTAGTACAGGACGAGGCGGCACTATTCTTCATGTGGATGGCTTCCAACCAACGGGTCGATCTATCAATGGCAATGAAGAGGTAACGATGCCCTTCCGACGGGGGGAGTGGGCGGACGACGTCGACATGAATATGTGCGAAGCGTCGTCGGGGCTGATGGAATGATCCGATGCCTAATTCAATGTGACGATGAATTTTGCTCTGCTGGCAGATAAATTTCTGCTTCAAGAGCTTTGCAGTGACGCGCCCTGAAGGGTGAGACAGCCCGTGTATTATATTGAACACTTGATGTCGGAAGGCGGCTGGGATAAGGGGTCGTGGGTGGCTGGTAGTGATGTCGCAGAGGATGGTGTGATTGCCGTGGAAAGAAACGTCTTGCCACTTAAGGGATGTGATGGATGTCCTATAAGCAAGCGTTTCAGGATCCTCCTATTGCTCTCTGGCGATGACAGCGTAGTCGAGGCCGAGTTGAACTGCGTCGATGACTATTCGGGAGAGGGCATCTACGACTAGGTTCTTTGTACCGGGGACGTGCCTGATGGCGCAATTGAACACGGCGATGGCGGAGAGGTGGCGGCGCTGTCTGGCAGAAAAAGCGCCCTGTTGTTTCGTGAAGGCGTGCACCAGAGGTTGATGGTCCGTGGTGATGGTAAATGAGGATCCTTCGAGGAAATGGCGAAAGTGGCGGACGGCGTCGTGGATGGCGAGGAGCTCTCTATCGAAGATGCTGTAGTTGAGCTCAGCCTTGGTGAGTTTCCTGCTGAAGAAATCGAGGGGTGTAGGTCTGCCACGGAGGATTTGTTGGAGCACACCCCTTATGGCGACATTGCTGGCGTCCATTGAACAGTTGTAGCTGGACACCTGGTGCAGGGAAGAAGAGGGGGGTGGCACGGGCAAGTTTTTTTTCTTTTTTTGGCGTTGAAGAAGGCAGCTTGCATGGCAGGGTTCCACTGGAGGTCCTTCGGTTTTCCGTGAAGGGTGTCATAGAGTGGGTGCAGCGTTTGAGCGATGTTAGGGAGAAAACGGTGGTAGAAGTTAACTATTCCCATAAATTCCTGCAGGGCTTTGATGGTAGTAGGTTTGGGAAATTTGTCGACTGCGGCGACTTTATCCTGCAGGGGACGAACGCCGTCAGGAGTGATGATGGTGTCCCAAAAATGGGACAGACTTTTTCCGAAGCTACATTTATCAAAGTGGACGACGAGGCCGTTGTCCTGGAGACGCTTGAGGATGGTCCGCAGGTGTTGGAGATGCTGGTCAGGCGAGTTGGAGAAGACCTGAATATCGTCGACGTAGCAGACGCAGAAGTCGAGGTCACCGAGGATGCTGTCCATTAGGTGCTGGAAGGCCGCACCTGAGTTTCGCAAGCCGAAGCAGGAGTAATTAAAGGTGTACGTCCCAAAGGGGGTGATGATGGCGGTCTTCGGGATGTCGTCTGTATATACCGGAACTTGGTAGTAGCCCTTCAGGAGGTCGAGTGTCGAAAAGATCTTGGCGCCGTTGAGATATGTGGTGACGTCGGCGATGTTTGGAAGTGGGTAGTAGTCAGGTTCCGTCATCATGTTCAGCCGCCGGTAGTCTCCACAGGGGTGCCAGGAACCATCGTTCTTCTTGACGAGGTGGAGAGGGGAGGACCAAGGGCTGGAAGCCTTTTGGCAGTGGACTAGTCTCTCCATCTCTTGGAAGGTTTTCTTGTCGACGGCGAGTTTCTCAGACGGTAGGCGGCGGTATTTGGCAAATACCGGGAACCCAGACGTCTTGATGTAGTGGTACACGCCATGTTTAGCTGGCGTCTGTGGTGTCAGGCTTAAAGACGTCCGGGAGTTCCGTGAACAGTGGGCGTAGGGCATTCTAGCGTCCATGGCGGGGACCGTGGTTGGCTGTGGCGTGATTTGCAGGGGCGTCGAGGCGGATGCGGTTGCGCAGACTAGACGGCTGTTGGCGACGTCGACCAGTAACCTGTAATGAGCAAAAAAGTTAGCACCAAAGAGAGGCGTCTTGACATATGCCAGGATGAAGTTCCAGGAGTAGTGGCGACTCCCAAAGGTGAGGTGCAGGCGTTTCGACCCGTTTGTGACCATGGTACTGCCGTTAGCGGGTATGAGCCTAACACCAACGTCCTTGGGGACCCGGCGTTCTGCAGCGGATGCAGGAAATATGGACCTGCAAGCGCCAGTGTCGACAAAGGAAACGACGTTTAGAGGCCTTGTCGTTGATGTAGAGGCCTTGTCGTTGATGTAGAGGCCCGTTGCGCCTGTAGAGGCCATCGTGATGGACGGTGGGCCTTTTAGGCGTTTTTTGTCTAGGTACATCCTGGTTGGCATTTCTTGGCGAAGACGCCTAATCTTGTGTGGTAGTAGCACAGGCGTAGAGGGGCGGTGGTCCGGCGCCGTTGCCTTTGCTGGTGTTGGCGCCTGTTGGATGGCGATGCTGCTGCGGCGGTGGTTTCGTCCGTGACGTCGTCAGCAGCACAGACGTCCTGACTCCTTACTGCGGCGGCGTGGGCGTCGGCGAGATGGTCCGCCCTCCGTGAAACTTCGTCGGTGTCCATGTCCTCGCCGTTGCCAAGGGCGGATTTGACGGGCGCTGGGAGGCGTATGAGCCACAATTAATTAAGCATATCGACGTTCCTGATGGTTCCGTTAGCTGTGGGTGGGAGGCGGGCGATAGACATCACCTCGAGGTATATTGTACTTGTTTTAATGTCCCCCAGTGGCTGTTGGGAGATTTGGATTTGGAGGATTTTTTTTTTTTTTTCTCCCTCTGGAGGCCACTGACGGAGTGAATTCCTGAAACATGTACTGTTTCAGAGCTTCATAATGGAAAACGCCGTCGTGTTCATTGAGCCATTGGCAGATAAGTGGGAACACATCCTCGGGGATTGCCTCGAGAACATACTCTGCCTTCGTTAGGCGGAACTGGATCTCCGGCGAAACCAGGAGGGAGCGTTGACCGTGGAGAATTGTGGCAGCTTCAGGGAGACGGCGTTGACGGCGTTGGTAGCGTGCAGCGTGGTATCGTGGGTGGCAGCGGTAGATGGGTCCATTGTCGCTCCAAATAGTCACCAGTGTGGCGATGCTATTGTGAGAAGAGGAAGAGGTTGTGGTGAGTTCGTTTCCTTTATTGTAAGGTACGAGTGAACTGGTTTTACATGCGGCAGGAGCCGATATATATATATAACGCGTGGGTGCGTAATTACATAATTACACTGGATTAGATTAGGTCGGTTCAAGCAGGGTCACACTGTCAGAAAAACGTGTGTACAAACTTCTTGCCCGTACCTCGTAATAATTCGGCTTAGGAGCCTCTGTCGCGACATCTGTAGGCGATTCTGTCCATCTGTCTATTTGTCTGTCTACCTATCTATTTATCTGTCTGCTTACCTACCTATCTATCTATTTATCTATATCTGTGTGTCTATCCAAGTGATTCTATTCATTTTTAGAAAGCACTTCAGTACTCAACAATATCTCTTTCTGAAATGGGGATGTCTTCAGTATTCATTCTGTCGGCCACCAAACAATTCAGTTTAAATGAGGGAACACTCCCTCCCCACCCTACTTCTATGCCGAAAGAAACGGGACTCTCATATCCACTCTCAAGCCCGTTGTAGCAATCACACGCAGCTCTTTCTTTCTCTCAGAAAAGACACACAACCACTCGTCTCTCGCGCACCCTTGGGGCTCCTGTGATCACATATCATCTGCTTCTTGGCCTCTGCAGGAGTCTCGGAGTCTCCTCAACCCGAATCTCACACCATCTCCTTTTTCGAACGTTTGTTTGTCATTTAGTTACAGGGCCTTCACCCTTTCTTACTTTTTTTTTACCATCGTTCTTCTCCTCTTTCTTTTTCTCCCCCTCCTTATCCTAGTCCTCGGACTCCTTGTACCTCCCCTCCTTTTCTTCATCCCGCTGCTATTGCTAATGCTGCTACTACTCTTTCTCCTCTTCCTCCTTCACCTCTTGCTCTATCTCCACTTTCCCTCATTTATTCTTATCTTCCTCCTACTTCTTCTCATTTCCTCCTTTTCCTTATCCTCCTGCTTGTTTCCCCTCCTCGTCCTCGTTCTTCTTATCCTTCTACCCATCTATTTCCTTCCCTACCTCCTCATCCTTCTACTCTTCCTTATTTTCCTCTTTTTTTTTCTCCGTTTCCTCTTTCTTCTTCTCTTCATCCTCCTTCTCTTCCCCATCCTCCTTCTAATTCTCCTTATTCTCCCTTCTTCAATCCTATTTCTCCGTCTCCTGCTCGTCCTTCTCCTTTTCCTTTTCTTTCAGTTCCTCTACCACCACCACCTTCTTCTTGATCTCCTCTTCCATCCCCTATCACCACCACATTTTTGTCCTTCTCGTTCTCCTCATTCTATACCTCTTCCTTCTCCTCCACGTCTTCCTTGTCCTCCACTGCCTCCTTTGCTACCTGCTTCTCCCCTTCTTTCTTCACCTACTCCACTTACTTTTACGATTCCTTCTGCTCCTCCTCTTCAATCTTATTCTCCTTTTCGTCCTGCTCCTTTCTTTCTCCTACTTTTTTATCTTTCCATTTTCCTTCTCCTCTTTCATAACCTCCCCTTCCTTCTACTTTTCTTTCTCTTCCTTCTCCGTTTTCTGTACTACTTTCTCCTACTTTTCAACTCCTCCTCCTCCGCATCCTCCTCTTCCGCATCCTCCTACTCCGCATCCTCCTCCTCCGCATCCTCCTCCTCCTCCTCCTTCTTGTCTTCTTCCTCCTTTCCTTCCCTCTCCTTTGTTCTTCTGCTACCCTCTTCCTCCTCTTCATTCTCTTCTTACTCCACCTACTCCTCTTTCTCTTCGTCCTCCTGCTCCTTTTCATTCTCCTCTTGCTCTACCACCTGATTCAGCTCCTTTTTCCCTACCTGCTCCTTCTCCTTCACGGTTTTCTTTTCTTATCTTTAGTGCCATGATAACAACTCTTCTTCCTCTTCTTTTCCAATTTTGGTCTCATGATCCTGAGGCATCTGTCTTTGCTTTTCTTCTCTTTGCTCTTCTTTGTAAGACTTCTTTCACTACTTTGTATTCTTATCGTTTCCGAGGGTCTTATGCGTTACTTTGCTCATTTTCTTCTGCACTGATTGCATCGTTGGATCCTTATTCTTCTTTCCCTTTTACTTGATATCCTCTATAACTCCGCTTTCATTACTTCTTTATCTTTCTATCTCCTTTTCTTCCCTTTGTTTTTTTCTTTCTACATACTTCTTTTAAACCCTTTCTTCAGTTTTGTTTCTGTTACTGTATTTTACTTCGTCTTCCTGGTTTCACAATTATTATCTTGTAACCATTTTTTCATTGTGCATCTGCTAGAGATCCGTTTCTTCCTCAATCTCCCCACCCTCTTTATCAGTTTCGCATTTTTTTTTCTAGTCTTCCTCTTTTATCTTTTCCTTTTGCTGCTTCTCTTCTATCTCGTATTCCTTTTTCAAGTTTTCCTCTGTCTCCTATTTTGTCTCTTTCTATTCCTCTTTTTTTTTTCTCCCCCTTCTTTTTCCTCCTCTCCTTTCTCCTTCTCCTTTTACTCCTTTTCTTCCTCCTTATTCTCTTCCACCTCCCCTTTCTCCTCCTTCTATTCCTGCTACTCTCTCCATCTCCTTCTTTCTTTATCATTCTCTCCTTTCTGCTAATACTCCTCATCCTATCTAGTACTCCTTTCCCTCCCTCCCAGTTCTCCTTCCAACTCCTTCTAATCCTCATTCCACTCTCCCCTCTTGTTTATCTCTTCTTTTTCTTCCCCCGATTCAATATTCTTTTTCGTTTTTCGCTATTCCTCTTCGCCTTCATGTCTTTCACCTTATTCTCTAGGTTCACCTGTTCCCGAGTGGCTGATTCAATCTGGCATTTCCTCTAAGAGTGTCAAACAAGACTGATATTGAAAAAATCGACGTCGAAGTCACCGTTATAGTAAGAGTAGAAAACTGAAAACGTTTGGCTTTTATTATCATTTAATTCCATTGCCTGGCTATCTCTACTGTCTTACTTATAGTCCTTTGTATTACCCTAACTGCATCAGTTTATCGCAAAAGATTCATTTATGCATATTACTTAATTCTTTTTGTTCTGTCTTACTCTATCCTGCGTATTTGTGTCTCCACATAAGGCTGCTCCTGTTCTTGATTCTTTTCATTCTTTTCTTTCCCTTTTATCTTCCTTTGTCCTTCGTCTAATTATCCTCACTTAATTATCTTATTTTCCCTTTGGTACTTCCTCTCTTAGAAAATGAACCTGTTTGTGTCTCTTTTATCTCACAAGGATTCCTCTTTCTGCATTTAATATTGTTCAATCTCTTATGTACTTGTGATTTTGTTTGAGCTTCCTTCGCTTTACCACCTACAACTTGCGCTGTTCGGTACCTCAGTGAATACCATCTTGAACTCATGAGCAGGTGGTGATTGTGAGCTCGATTCCTTGGACCCGATGCGGGCTTGCTGCGTTTGTTTCTGACAGCCCTGGTCAGATGGGGAGGCGACCTAACTTCGGCCCAGAAAAATTATAAATAAGGAAATGAATAAAGAAATAAGTGAATAAATAAATGATTAAATATATTGTTATAGCCAACCGTGAATCAAACCACTTTCAAATCGCCCGCATACTACTCACTGTTTCGAACATGACTCGTGGCCAGCATACGTTGTGACAACGTATGAGTTCGAACCTTGCCATGAAACAATTGGCCCCGCCTTCGTCGGGTATAAAAAGAGCCTCCCCGACTGTCCCCCCACACTCGCACACCCCAGGCCTCACTCTTCGTCGCTGTATAGCGGTGCATTGCTGTTTTGTTCGCAAGTGTAGTATTAACTGATTCTTTGGACTTGTATAGGGTTATTAATTATTTTGTGTGAACTATATATGTTTGTTAAGACTCGGTGATCTGTGAATTGTATGTTTTCTTTATTAGGAAAGTGTATTTATGTTATTCCTCAGAATACTGTGAGTGTATGTTCGTAAATGTTAATCAGAAAACTTTATTTTTTCTTTATGTGCAAATATAGTTAATTAAGTTTCGTGCAGACATCTATCTTACAACAACCGTAATCCTTATAATTCTTACATTCAGCTTTTCCTCGGAACTTATTTTTATCTACCTATATTACCTATACGTTCCACGTTATTGTTGTGGGATTGCTTCCCAACTGGAACTCGACTTACCCCTAGATTCGACATAAGTTCCACTCATTACACTCAGGCCAAACCAAGCAAGCACCCATGACAATATGAATAAAATAGAATGAAATAAAAACAGCGGTTTGCCGCAACTGACGAGGCCTTGCTCTACCAGGGGCTTCTTCTTTCCCACTGCATGGGGGTGGTATAGTGAGCTGAGCTGGGGTTAGTTATTTCCGTATCTATCCTAGATAACTACCTTTATTCTCTAATATTTTTCTTAATTGTAATTTGTACTTTGAGCATAGTTTCATCATTGTTTTTTTTCTTCTTTCATCTTCTCCATGATGAGGATGTGATAGCTCATTGGTTAGTATTGCAGATTATGGTGTTACAGGTAATTGCATTGAATCCTTGTGTGTGCATGACCTTTTCTTCATCGGAATGAACCATTCATATGCGTTTGTGTTCCAGTCTTTCGTCCTCGTTATTACCTTAACTTCTTCAGCACAGTGACGCCCTCTACAGGTACGTTCTTCTGTAATAAACTCTCAACAAATGGATTCAACCGAAAGTTGAGCGAGAGCCTCTTTGATCAGCACTTCGTTTAGGTTGAAGATACAAATCGCAATCTAATAAAATCATCTGCCACCTGCCGGAATGATAGTGTGTCACTACGTTGAAGGAGTGAAGTCTCCAGAGCAGAGGTAATTTCGTCAGGCAAAGCAAAGAAAAGCAATTTGGATTTGGAAGCTTATACTCGTGCTGCTGCCAAAACATGGTTACTGTGTTCTCACCAAAGAAGGTGAAGCTACTATATTAATGAACGTTTTAATTTGGGTGTCTTCTTTTATTCCTTATCTTTATCTTTTCTTATTTTTCTAATACTTTTTGTTCTAGTTAATCTCAATTGATTTCCTTCAGCGGAAAGAGACGGACTTAGCCGAATTCGGAGTTACGATTGATCTCAACTGAGATTTGGTCCATCCACTTTCACGTAAATAGCTATTGGTAACAGCCGGAGCACAAATCTGAAATTGCCTCATATCTATCTTAAATTTTGTAGATCATATCTTTCATTTCGTTTGTATAACAACTATTTTATGCTGTTGCCAATCTGTGATGAACATTTTTTTCTACTGAATGGAAAATATTTTATTGAAGCGTTCCTGTTTTCACTTTCACTAAATGTTTTATTTATTTTTATTTATATTTTTTTTTGTAATGAATTTTCCTATCTTTATTAATTTGTTTTCTCGCCTTCATTTTTCTAGCTTCATTCAATTTTTTCTAAATCAATCTTCCGACTTCCTTAAATCCAAGCACCATCATCAATTTATTATTATTATTAATTTTTTTTTTTACATAAATTGTCATTTCTGATTTCCCCTTCCTCTCTTCTTTTCATATTTTCCCCTACGTTCCCCGGTTATCATTTTCTTTCTCAGTTTCCTCCTTTTACCTCCAGCGTTATTTATAGCCGCAGCCCTCTTCTCCATTCTGCTCTCCCATTCATTCTAGTTCCTTCTCCCCTTCCTTTAATTTCCCTTCTCCATCCTCTCTTTGACCTGTCCACTTCCACCCCTTCAATTGATTTTATCACCAGTATCACTTTGTCTTCATTTTTAATACCTCGTCGTCCACACCCAATTTTCCTTTTCCTTCCTTCCTTCCTTCCTCTTAGATTCTCCAAAGTTTCTTCCTTTCTTCTTTTCGCTCCCACATTTCCCAATTCCTTTGTACTTTTCTATTTCTTACTTCCTTTACTTTTTATATGATATGTGACCATCTCTCAACTTGTCTTTCTTTTCTTCTCCCTTCCCTCTTTCCTCCCATCTTATTGGCTCCCTCACATTTCTTCCTCTTACTCGTCTTGTCACCCTCTCCCCTTTCTATTCCCCTCCTACTACTTTTCCCTTTCTCTTTACAACCCATTCTCTTCTCCTCTTTCCACTGTTTCTCCTCTTCCTATCACTCCAATTCTTCTTTTCGCCTCTTTCACAATTTCTTCTCTTACATCAACGTTTTCTTTTTATTCACACATTTTTTCCTCTTCCCTTCCCCTTTCCTTCATACTGTCTTCCCTTTTCCTCACGACCCACTCCTCCTCCTCTTCCTTTTGCCCCTCGA
>NC_134779.1:1567500-1580000 GCF_046742065.1 Oratosquilla oratoria
CTGTCCCCGACTTCCACAGCATTTTTTAGAATATTTTTTTTTATTTAGACACATATATATATATATATATATATATATATATATATATATATATATTTATATATATACATATATATATATATATATGTATATATATACATATATATATATATAACATATAATATATATATTTATATCCATCTATATCTATCTATCTAATATATATATATACATATATATATATATGTATATATATATATATATATATATATATATATATATGTATATATGATGAAGGTGGAAAAAGAAGTCACGGGTCTAGTTCCGATTTCCTGAGTTTATTCCTGACCGGTTTCGCTCTATGCTTCTTCAGAGGAATGTGACTGGAGTGAAGCTGGCGGTATACATAGTTTGAGTAAGACCGCGTTCCCTCCTTGGAGGTGGGTTCCGTTTGGTTGTACAATGGTTTATAATTTTTAATACAATGAACAATAGTGATAATACAGTATACAATAAATTGTTGTGATGTTATTATAAAACAGCTCCGGTGTGTGTGGAATGTTGATCGAGGGTGTAACAGTGTAAGTGAAGTGAGTGGTGTAAAAATGTGGGAATCCTAAAAAGTGTCATAAGATAACTTATAGTATTGAATGATATAAAGATAAATATCACCGTCCAGCTTCACCCCCCCCCCCAGTCATTATGATCTGACCCGAACCTCTCCTAATTCCACCTCACTGGAACCATAAAGCCTTGTCATTTTGGAACTCCTTAGCATAATTGACATGGACCTTTTCCTGTCATTTTATCTGCCTGAAGATGGTTGTATGTAACAACCGAAAGCTTGCGATTGTATTTATATAATTAGTGTCAATATACCATGGATCTCGGTAGACTTGTGTTTAAACTACCCCTGGACTATAAGAAACATATAAGAAGAATGGAAAAAACAACTAAGAAGATAGTTGAAACTGAATTAGCATTGGTCTTTAACAAGACATATATATATATATATATATATATATATATATATACATTTTATATATATATATATATATATATATATATATATATATACGTGTGTGTGACTTGTGATCGACAGGTATTTCCATCCCGAAATAGAGCTCAGATCTCGTATATGACCGATATGGGTAACGTTGTGACCTTACACGCACACACAACCCAATCTCCCGCTCACAACAACCGCAGCGCAGCGATACTGAAATTATTTCATGCTCGGGCGGGATTGGAAACCGGACCTCCGTAGTGGCAGTTGGGAACTTTACCAACCGCGCCATGAGTTGTATATGTACACATATGTTTGCATGTGTGTGTGTGTGTGTGTGTGTGTGTGTGTGTGTGTGTGTGTGTGTGTGTGTGTGTGTGTGTGTGTGTGTGTGTGTGTGTGTGTGTGTGCGCGTGTGTGTTTGTGTGTGTGTGTGTGTGTGTATACATATATGCCTTCTTTCTCTAATATTATCCACCCTCTGCTGCCGTTATATTTATTCCCTTATCCATATTTTAGTTTCACTCGTCCTCTTTTTATTTTTATTTTGGTAACCGCCTTCATTGATATATTGATCCAATTCCTCTTCTTCCTTTCTTCCATTCTGAATTTGACCAAAGCAAAAACAAGTCTTGTTACCCTCTCCCTGTCCCTTTGTCGTCCTCCCCTCTTCCTATACCATTAATTTTGACGTACCTCTCCTTTTATTTTACTTCGTAGCGCCGATTCTTTGATATACCCTAATTTGTCCTTGCCGATTCCAACGTCCCCCGCATTTTTCTTGTCTTTTCCCTACATTTGCGTTCCGTCATACCATTTCTCTCGTTCATCTTATCCTTTCCTTCGCCTCTGTATATTTACCATTTTCTTTTCGTTGTAGATTTGGTTGATTTCTATTCAAATTTCATTTCTCAGATTTGAGGTAAATTGTTTTCCTTCGGTCTCTTATAAGTCGTATCTACCTATCCTTTACTTTTTTTTTTTTTTTTTTATATTTATGCTTTTCCATCTATTTTTTTTTTTTTTAATTTCTTAGATTTTTATGCTTCAAGTTGCGCGACTGTCATAAATGTTAACTATAATTTCGCCGCCCTAGTTGAATATTTTTCACACGCGCTTTACATGATTTTAATCAGAATTCATTTAGAAAAATCCCTCATATCTCTTGTTATGCCACCTACACTGAATTCTCTCTCGGGAATCAGCAGGGGTTTCCTTCTGGATTTCCTGTCCATTACTTTTATATTTTGTTCAATAATAACTGTGTTTTCCTTTACATCTCGCTTTCACTGTCTTCCATACAGGCTTGCTATACTCAATTCTGTTCTTTGGAGGTGTCAGCCTTCTTTTTTCCCCAAATATATCCCTGACTATGTTACACCTACTGCAGAACCCAGTGTCTGTCTCTTGCACTAGCTTCCTATGCCTACGTTTCACCTCGTTCATGTGTCTTCTTTCCAAGCTAATCTCCACTTCGCCTCCTCCGCGAGTGCATGCGGCAACGCGCCTCCCTCCCGCAAGCGTTTTCGCGTCGAGGACAAACTCTTACCGTTGACGCTTCTAAGCATTACATGCATAGGGTGCCGCGTGGGAGATGAGAGAATCCAGTTTAAAGAAGATGGATCTACAATGATTATGTGACATCATGAAGATTAGCTGCGAAAGGACGAGGAGAATAATGTGACGCGTCCTTTGCTGCAGAAGTAATAAAAATGTTTTAGTGAAAAATTTATCTGAATATGACGTATTCTGTCCAAATATAACAATGTTTCTCTTTGTAATTATAAGCATGTACCTTTCAATGTGCCGGAAATTTTCGTTGTGTGATATAGACTATAACTTTGTTGTAATCGCGATAAAAATGTTTCGTGTAAGGAGTTTTTTCTAGCATTAAATATCCTGTCAGAGTACCCGGATAATGACATTGCCTCTATAATAAAACCATCAAATTATTCAGTAATGTTGTACATCATTTTTGTTTTGTTTCGAAAAGCATCAGATGGTTTCATTCAACTGAGAATAGAGCCCTTGATCTGAATGTGGCTTTATTATTCGAAATCTGTTCAGACACTGGTCTGAACCTTAGATGAATGGAACAGCCTGGTGATTTTGCTTCAACAAATCTCCATAGCACGACACTCATGAAGGATTTTGGTTGAACTAATCTCACGTCAATGCTGTCTCTGGTGTATCTGTGTAAGCCAACATGTTAGAATGGTTAATGGGGTTTAATCAAAGTCCGATTTACGATACTTGTCTGTTAAAAAAAAAATAAAAAAAAAACGTGAGCTTTTGGGGTAGCAAGACACGTGCCTCAATCCTTTTGAAAGGTTTCGATGTTTACATTATACATACGGCATCGTCCAACTTTACTGGCCTTCGACACTCATTATTGCATCAGCCCACGTTTAGCAAATACTTAATCAAGTATTCTTAGGCATTGAGACCTCTTTCCACATTGGAATATCCTGTCTATTTGTGACAAGACCGTCACGAGGCTCATAACGCCAATAAAACACAAGACTCGTGGATAAGCTGACACCATGGTTCTTAGATCGCGTGCGTTGTGCATGTTCTTAGTTCCGTGCCACTGTTTTACCTTTAGCTTCCTTAGTATCTACTTTTTGTTAACAATTTCTTCACATATTCACTTCGGTTCTTATTCCAGTCTTTATACGTATAATTTCCTGTTTTATCTTTAACTTACATAGGATGGATTCACAGTTTATATTTTCTTCTTTCATCTGTACTCTCCACCTCTTATTCACAGCCTTCATGCGTATAGCTTCCTGTAGCATTTCCTTCTCTTTCGATTCCATATCTATTTCCATTCTTTCATTTTAATCTCGTCTTTCCTTATCTGTAGATATTCAGGTTTATCCTTCCGTTTATTGGATTTCCTTTCATTCCATTGTTTCTTCCCGCAACGTCTAATTTTTCCTTATTTTTTCTTTCTCTTCCCTTTCTATAGTTTCTTCTTCCTTTTCCTTCTCCCAGTTCCGTCTCCTTTCCACCTTCACATCCTCTATAACATCCCCTCTTCTCTATTACTCCACTCTAAGAATTTTGTTTTTCTTTGTCAACCTTCTTTGTTTATCTTAAAGTCTCGGTTCCTTTCCTTATGCATACTCCCTTGTACTTCTTTGTTCCTTTTGTCTTTTTTATTCTGATTTCTTTCTTAACGACCTCGTTTATCCTTCCATGAATAAATCTTTTCTTTGGATAATTTCAGCTAATTTTTTTTTTTTTTTTTTTTTTTTGCAGCTCCTCTTCCTGCTCCTCCTACAGGTCCTCTTTCCATTGTTTTCTCCTCGTCCTCCTCTACAACTCCTCTTTATTTTTCTTGTTATTTTCTCTCCTCTTCTTCTCTTCCTCTTCTTTGTCCTCTTCTTCCTTCTCATCTTCCTCATTCTTCTCCTCTTCCTATTCCTCTTCCCCTTCCCCCTTCCCCCTTCGTTCTCCCCTCCTCTTCTCCTCCTCCTCCTATTTCCTCTACTTTCTTCTTTTTCTCCTACATTTCCTTCCCCTTCTTCACCCTTCATACTCATTTTTATTCCTGCTGTTTTCCTCCTGCTTCTATTTCACATCTTCCTCCATTTTTTCTCTGCCTTTTGACTTATCTTTCTCCTCTCTTTCATTTTACTGTACCACCTACCACCTGTTTTATATATATATATATATATATATATATATATATATATATATATATGTATATATATATATATTATATATATATATATATAATTGTATATATATATATTATATATATATATATATATATATATTTATATATTTCTTCTTCCTCCTCATCTCTTCTTACCCCTTTTCTTCCTCGACCTTTTTTTTCTCTCCACCTCATTCCGCATCCCCCTTAGCTCTCATATTCTTCTCATTCTCCTCTTCCTCACCTCTATTTTCTTTCTTTTGGATCCGCTTTGAGTTATTCTCTTCTTTGTTTCCCGTCACCCGCTTTTCATCTCATTCTTCCTTCCACTTCCACCCTTGTTCCCCAGCAGCTCCCTTTCTTCCCGTATTTTCTGCCGATGACTTTTTTGTTTGTCCCCTCCTCTTCCTGCTCCTGATCATGCTTCTCATCCCCATCCCACTTCGCACTCCTCCTCCTCCTCCTCCTCCTCGTCTTCCTCCTTCCTCTCCTCATCCTATTTCTGCTCCTTCTTCTACTCCTCCTACTACATTTCCTCTTCCTCCTCATTATCCTCTTGTTTTCCTTTTGCTGTTGCTTGTTTTATTTACTGTCTTTTTCTTTCTTCCTTTAAAACACTCTCGTCCCTGCTATTTTTTCAGCTGTTTATTAGTTTCCTTTGTTGTGTCGTAGAGCCGAGGATCTGCTCATCAGATATTTTTCATTCCCAAAGATGCACAGAATTTTTCTGTTCCAACACACATCAGATTCCCATTTTGTAATCCATTCATCCCGGTGCATCCTGCAGAGATTTTATTGTCGATAGCACAGGAAGATATTTTTCAGTTGAAGGATGAATTGTGTTCCCCTTCAGAAGAATTACATTGTGTGTGTGTGTGTGTGTGTGTGTGTGTGTGTGTGTGTGTGTGTGTGTGTGTGTGTGTGTGTGTGTGTGTGTGTGTGTGTGTGTGTGTGTGTGTGTGCGTGTGTGTGCGTGCGTGTGTGTGATTCACCATGGCCTTGGATCACATGTTAGACTGTGTGTGTGTGTGTGTGTGTGTGTGTGTGTTTGTGTGTGTGTGTGTGTATTTATATATTTGTGGTTGTTTTTCCTGTGTGCATATGTTTGTGTGAAAAGTTACAACTTTGAGCTCTCATCCGGGAGGTTATAGCTATTGACACGGGTCCAACACGCGATCCAAGATCATGATGAACCCAATACCCCTATGTTTGCGAACATGCAAAAAGCACAATTTACCTATTACTTCAGTGTACTTACTGCCCATAATATCCAAACGCATAGAGAAAGGTTGAGTATTTCGACCGCTGCCAATCGTCAAGCGTCTCTCCTCACCGTCTCTCCTCATCTTCTCCCACGTCTCGTCCCCTTCGTCAACTCGATACTCGGCACAGAGGGTCTCTTATTCATCTCCTGCACCCTTGTTTAGGGGCTTTTCCTCCTCCTCATCCCTATCCCCTGCTACCACCGCCCCATACGTCATGTGTTTACTCAGCTCTTTACCCTTTCGCTCTAATTTCTCCCAAATTTGAACCCTATGACCTTCGTTTATTTGAAGGAACCGCACTCCCAGCCCCCCACTCACCGTTTCTACTCTTTCTCCCAGGTTCTACTCCATTCTTCTTTTTGCTTACCATTTCCGTCACTTCCTTATATCCTTCACTTCTTCCCCCTCATCCTCATCCTCATCCTCATCTTTCCCTTCCTCCTCCTCTTCCTGTTCGTCCCTCTCTTCCTCCTGTAAGAGGCTGGTAGAGAGAAGTGGGTAGAAAGTGGAGTAGATGGTGAGGGTTTTATTTTTATGGATCGGTTGTTTGTAAAACAGCACAGTTCGTAGGTGAAGGTTTGCGCAAGCTCACTCTCCGTCTAGACTCTAGAGTCATAAAAATGGCCGGGAGCCTGTAGAAAGTGTGTTTTGCTTACTAGTAAACTAAGCAAGTTATGCACAGATTTGAGATTGCTTAAGTAAGCAATACTATGGACTTGTAACAACGAATTTGGAGAAAGGTTGGAGAAGGAAATTCAATTGGTTCACGATTATAAGATCACGCCCTTAGGGGAGGATCTTAAATAAAAAGTTAAAAATCGTTGGACTAAAAAAATCATGACGTCACTGCAGAACTTACCTGGGACGTAACAATTTGTGTTCTCAATGGATTCAGAGATTGTAACTAGGGAAGCACGAAGTACAACCGGAATTCAAGAAAGAAAAAAAAATCTACAAACACTTCATTCCTCCTCATCTGAAGTACATTATATAGAAATTGAAAAGAGGAATATTTGTAGACACAGGGCCTACTGTATAAAAATTCTGTAATTACAGAAAAAGAAGTGACAAGAGAAAGGTGGGTGAAAGTGAAGAAAGGGGAAGTGACTAAAGACAGTGGTAAAAATTTAAGGGACTTACGAAACGAAGGACGAAACCAACGCTACTAAAGAATACCACATCTAAATTACTTAGTTTAAGATATACGAGGGTGTGAATAGATTGGTGCATCAAATTACAAGGAACTACAGGACCACACAGTGCACACGACCACACAGTGCGCACAACCACACAAAACACACAACCACACAACACACACAACCACGCATTGCATGCAACCACACGATGCACGCTCCCACGTAGTGCACGCAACCACACAGTACACACAGCCACACACAGAAAAGCTGTATAAAGATATAAAACAAAACATGGACTTAGGGGAAACATATTACCTTCTATAAGGTCATTGTGAATATAAAGCAATTAGCCCATATGTCATGACAGTGGAAATGCAACAGCAGAGATAAACTAGGAACTCCATGAGTGAATACAGAAACAGAGGTTCTGAACATAGAGTTAGAAGCACTTCAAGGAATGCTTGATTTTAACGTTTTAATTGTAATCAATGGAGGTATAAAACACAAGAGTGTTATTATTATATTATTTGTAGGAACTGCAAATATGAGGGTCATGATGAGTGTCATTGTAGAAACCTACCTTTCTGTTTGTATCACCAGAGAGTAGGACATAGAACACATCCCCTTCTTCTCGTCCCCTCCACTTTGTCCTCTTCCTGTTTACCTCATTTTCTTATCCTGGTTGCAGTGCATTTGTTCGTATTACCTTTTCCTTCCTCTTCTACTCGTACTCCATTCCATCACCTGCATCCACTTCTTCTACCTATTTCCCTGTCTGTCTGTCTGTTTCGCTCTCTCTCACCCCCTTCTCTCTCACTCTTCCTTCCCCCCCCCCTCTCTCTCTCTCTCTCTCTCTCTCTCTCTCTCTCTCTCTCATTCTCTCTGTATCTCCCTCTCTCCCTCCCCCCTCTCTCTTTCGCTTTCTCTTTCTCTTTCTCTCCCCTCCATTCCGTAACCTTCAATATGGTTTCTATATTGCGTTCCTTCCTTTCTTTCCATACACCCTTCTCTTTTCCCGTAATCGCATCTTCTCCCTCTCCCTTCCAATTTGGTCACCGTTCTCTCATCCTTTCCCCTTACCTCCTCCTTCTACCCCTCCAACTTCATCTCCTCATCCTTCCTTTCCTATTCCCCTTCTTGTTTTTCCTATTGCTCCTGCTCTTTTTCCACACACTTCTCTTCTTTTTATTTTCATTTTCCTATTGTTTCTTTTCTTTCTACTCCTCTTCCTCCTTCGTCTCCTCCTTCTGTGTCTGTCCCTTCTTTTATTGCCCCCACCTCTATTGATATTTTCCTTTTCTTCATTTTTCTCTTGCCAATCTCCTTTCTCCCTTCTCTCTTACTCTTATTTCCTTCTCTTTATATTTTCTTCTTTCTCTTTTTTTTTTCTTAGTGTCCTCTCATTTGCCCAACACACTTTTCTGGCTCTTCAATTTCCTCGCATTCACCTACTCCCCCATTATCCTCGCACCTTGTCCCATTCCTCCTCCTCATCCCTTGCTCCCTCCGGCAGTCTTGAAATCCTTCATTCACGGCAAGCAACAACGAACATTTCCCTTCTAAGGATTCTTCGCCCGGCTTTTGTTTCTAGCATTCATTCCAAACGTCAATTTTTTCCTCTTCTGATCTATCGTTCATTATTGTTTTCCTATATTTGCTGGAAACGCTCGACAGTGTTTTTCTTATGATTTGTGGTTTGCTCTCCTTCTTTCCTTTATCCGCGGCCATCAACCTTTATCTGGCCGTCGACCAAGAAAGAGAAAGCTTCCGCTTACGCGTCTGTGTATCAGGCGAGTCATTATGGAGGTCTTTGTTCCTCCTGCGAAAACCCTTTCCATCCTTCACTGTCCCATAGTATCTAATTCCCTAGGCAATCCACCACTCCCAACTTGACCCCATTCTCTCGTATCCTCATCAGTTTCATTAAAAAATAAAATAATATACAGTATTACTTCTTGGTTTCGACCATTAGATTTCTCCCCAAGTGCTTTTAGTACCCAGTCTTACTTAGAATCCCTGTGACTCTTCCTCAGAATTAGCAAGTCCCCTATTTCCACCTATTCTTTCTTTTTTCTTTCTGCAATAGAGCTGTAACAAATATACCATGCTCATTACTGGTTCAAATTCTTTTCCCCCTATACCCAAAAGGATTAATTATAAATTTTCTTTTTGCAAAGATTACAAAGGCGGAGCATGCCGACAGGAGACCTTTTGATCCATATCTAGGTCGGATGCGAAAAAAAAAAATCATAATAATAAAACAATAAATAAAAACTATAATAATGTAAATAACAAATAAAATACATAAATAAATGCATAGGTATAGTTAAATAATAAACAAACAGGTAAATAGTAAATAATAATAAAATGACATATAACTAATAATAAATGAAAATCAGACAGACAAATGATAACAAAACAAAAGCAAATAATATAAGATAAATTATAATCATTACAGCATCTTACTTAGGTATTTATCTAACTGATTCTTAAAGCTTCGAACTGAACTACATTGCACTACCTGTGCAGGCAAAGTTGTTTCTACCTACTTCCAAATTGAATCTATTTCCGGATAGTTTGAGACCATTGTTTCTTGTCTGATTCTCATTCGATGTGAAAATTTTGTCACTTTTGATGTTGTCAATTCCCTTTAAAATCTTAAAGACCTGTATCAAGTCACCTCTGAGTTTACGCTTTTTTGGGGGAAACAGATTCATGTGTTTTAGTCGATTTTCGTATGATTTATTTTTTATATTTGGAATCAGTTTTGTGGCTCGCCGTTGTACTTTTTCCAGTCTGTCAATGTCTTTAATGAGATTCGGTGACCATACAGAAACAGCATATTCCAAATGTGGACGAACTAACGATTTATATAGCTTGTTAATGAGTGATGGACTTTTGAAATAAAAAAATCGCGCAATCAGTCCCAGAATCTTACTTGCTTTCTCAGAGGCTGAAATACACTGCTTGGATGATTTGAGGTCGTTACTGATAATTACGCCGAGATCTTTTTCACTATCCACTTTTGTTAACGAATTACCAAATAACTTGTAATCGTACTTACTGTTATTTTTACCTATGTGCATTACCTTGCATTTACTTGTGTTAAATTTCATTAGCCACTTTTCAGACCATTGCTGTAATTGATCTAAATCTTCTTGAATATCTAATTGGTTTGAGTGATCATTTGCCACTCCGCACAGTTTTGTATCATCAGCAAATTTGGAAACAGTAGATTTTAGTCCATGGTCTATATCATTTATATATACTATGAATAGAAGTGGCCCAAGAACGGAACCCTGAGGAACTCCACTTGCAACACTTTTCCATCCAGAAGTTTTTCCATTTAAAACAACTCTCTGTTTTCGACCATTCAACCAATTACTAGTCCAACCTAATAGGCTACCACTTATTCCATGCATAGCTAATTTAGTAAGTAGTCTTTCGTGTGGGACGGTATCAAAAGCTTTTGCAAAGTCTAGATATATTAGATCTATATTGTTTCTTTTGTCATAATTCGAGATAACTGTGTTGTAGAATTCGAGTAAGTTAGTCACGCAAGAACGTTTCCGTCTGAAACCATGCTGGCTATCATTTATCAAACGGTTACTTTCTAAATGATGTTCGATAGCATCTCTGATGATAGTTTCCATTATTTTTCCTACGATTGAAGTCAAACTTATAGGCCTATAGTTATTTGGTTTCTTTTTGTCACCTTTTTTGAATATGGGAGTAACATTAGCTAGCTTCCATTCTCTTGGGACATCTCCGGATATGATGGATTTCTTGAAAATAATTTCTAATGGAACAACAATCTCATTTTTTATTTCCTTTAAGATTCTTGGATGCCAACCGTCGGGCCCTGGTGTTTTATTAACTTTGAGTTTGTCTATACACCTTTTAATTTTTTCTTTTGTTATATTTACCGTAGTGAGTAAGTTTACCCCAGACTTTTCACAGGTTTCAGTTTGGAATTCACTTTGAGGTGTTTCGTTTACGAATACCGAGCTAAAATAATTGTTTAAGATATTACACATTCCTTCATTTGAATATTCAAGTTGACCGTCATCAGATAATAGTGGACCAATGTGATTCCTAACAACCTTTTTATCTCTAATGTAACTATAGAATTCTTTGGGATTCTCTTTGGATTTATCAGCGATTTTCATTTCGTATTGTCGTTTCTTTTTTTTATTGTCTTTTTTAAATCTCTCTGTATTGATACATAACTTTCATAGTCATTAGATGCACCCGAGCACTTATATTTCTTATAAGCCTGTCTCTTTTTAGCAATACTTTTTTCAGTTTCTTTGTCGAGCCACTTTGGGCGAGCCTGATTTGGGGGACGTCTGTCCTTAAAAGGAATGTAAGTTTGAATCATCTTAGTGAGCGTATTTTGAAATATTTCCCACATCTGATCTACAGGTCTTTCGTTTAATTTTGCCTCCCAATCTGTAAGCTGAAGCTCCTGACGTAGTCCTATGAACTGAGCTTTACTGAAATCAGGTATTTTAGAAACACAAGTATCTATTCTAAAATTGTTTAGGAGTTTGAATCCACCATCCTCCCCTTACACCTACTTTGTTTTGATTTAATTTGATTTTTCTGTTTATCTTAGCTAATTGTCTTTTTATTTATTACTATTATTATTATTGTTATTTCCATTGTTATTATTGTTGTTGTTATTATTGTTATTATTATCTATATATCTATTTATCTATCATTATTATATATATTTTTAACAAGACACTACTTTTCTATCACGCTGTTTTGTTGGTCTTCTTGATACTGTCTGCTACTCCGATTTTCCGGGACATCATTATCTCCATCATCTGACACAAGGTTCTTCTTCCCTGTCGGCGGAAGTGTTCGCTGTGTCCTCCTGAGAGCTCTCTCGGCTGTCCTTGAGAAGGTCTTTAGACGCGCCTTTCAGTGCCATGCCGTTCGCTTCGTTTTTTTTTTTTTTTTTTTTTTTTTTTTTTGACGGGGAAATGATGTTCTTTCCCCTTTGCAGTTGTGTGTTATCACAAACATTTTTCCTTAGATTTTTCTCCACAACATTTGTGCCAATGTTTCCTCCATTCCCGCCATCCCCCACTTTATCTTACTCTTTCTATCCTCTGCTTTATATCCTTCTCGTCGTGGACCTCTACTCGTCTTTATTTTTTCTTTTTATCATCTTGAGCCTTATTATCTTTACCCTTTTTATTCACTTTTTGCTTTTTTTTTATTCCTTTTCCTTTGTCATTTTTTATCTTCCCCCTTTTTTTTTTTTTTTACAATATTCTTGCCATTGATTGTTTCGCGCACTTTTTAATTTCCCCTATCTATTTATTTCACATATAATCTTTCTTATCCTTCTTACTTTTCTATCCTTTCTTTATTCCCCATTAAACTCCCCATACCCCTTTTCCTTTCGCCCTTCTCCTCCTACCCTCCTTCAAGAATCT
>NC_134779.1:1587500-1600000 GCF_046742065.1 Oratosquilla oratoria
CCTTACCCGCAGAGGCAAAGATGTTCATACAAACCTCATTATGGGAGTTTGTAATTGACTAGTTACTTTTTTGAGGCAGAAACCCAAAGGGAAGGAGAAATAGATTGTACTGGGGAAAACAGAGTAGAGTATAGCAATAATGTAGGACAATATGCCAGTATAGGACAAAATATAATTTTAGGATATAATGTCGGTAGAGGATATATTACATTAGGATGTAATCTCAAAGGACAAAATATCACGGAGGGATGTAATGACAGTGGAAGACAAACTATCACGATGGGATGTAATGGTAGTGGAGGACAAAATATCACGATGGGATGTAATGATAGTGGAGGACAAAATATCACGGTAGGATATAATGTCATTGGAGGACAAAATATGATTTTAGGAAGGGATACCGGATAGAATGTCAATGAAGGACAAAATATTACGATGGGACGTAATGACAGTGGAGGACAAAATATCACGATGGGCTCTAATGATAGTGGAGGAAAAAATATCACGGTAGGATATAATGACACTGGAGGACAAAATATAATTTTAGGAAGGGAT
Organism: Oratosquilla oratoria; assembly: GCF_046742065.1. Classification (NCBI taxonomy): domain Eukaryota; kingdom Metazoa; phylum Arthropoda; class Malacostraca; order Stomatopoda; family Squillidae; genus Oratosquilla; species Oratosquilla oratoria. The sequence continues at coordinate 1,588,056 of NC_134779.1, forward strand.
GCCGGACAAAATGTCAATGAACGACGGAAGGCCGATGAGAAACGCGGTGATGGGGGAAATGTTAATGTGGCATTGAATGTCAATGAAGAACCAAATATCAATATTGAGCAAGGTGTCAATAAAGAACTTAATTATAATATAGGGCATGATGTTAAACTCAAAACGTGTCAAAAAGAAATAATCATGAGTTTCTTAAAACAATGTACTTTAATGCTTGTAGTATATGAAACAAATTCCAAGGAATACAGGCGTTTGTCAAAAGCGAAAATCTCGATATGATAGGAATAACCGAGGCATAGTTAAATGGTAAAGAGTTTGAAACTGAATTTAATATTGCGAGATTTAAACACTTTCATCAGGATAGAAACCACAAAAAAGTGGGGTGTTCTGTTGTACGTTATAAACAATGTCCATGCTTGTGTTTTAGAGAAAGTGAAACAGGATGCATATGGTAGTGTGGGTAGAATTAACCAAAACAAATGAACAAAAAATGAATCTAGGTGTAATATATAGGGCAAAGACATTATCATTAACAGACGACAAACTGTTGTTTCTAGAACTGTCTAGTTTCTGCAACCGGGCCTTATTGATAATGGGTGATTAAAATTTTACAGACATTGATTGGATGATCCTTGAACATCGCTTGATTGATTTTCTCGGTGACAATTACTTAGTTCAGCATGTAAAAGAGCCCACAAGACATGGAAACTTTATCTATTGATCACTACCCGTGAAAGCATGATAATCGATGTAGAAGTCGGTGAAACTGTTGCAGATAGATACTTGTGTTTCTAAAATACCCGATTTCAGTAAAACTCAGTTCATAGGACTACCTCAGGAGCTTCAGCTTACAGATTGTGAGGCAAAATTAAATGAAAGACCTGTAGATCAGATGTGGGAAATATTTCAAAATAAGCTTACTAAGATGATTCGCTGAAAAAAGTATTGCTAAAAAGAGACAGGCTTATAAGAAATACAAGTGCTCGAGTGCATCTAATGACTATCAAAGTTATGAATTAATACAGAGAGATAAAAAAAAAAAAAAAACGAAAACGCCAATATGAAATGAATATTGTTGATAAATCCAAAAAGAATCCCAAAGAATTCTATAATTACATTGGAGATAAAAAGGTTGTTAGAATTCACATTGGTCCACTATTATCTGCTGATCAACTTGAATATTCAAATGAAGGAATGTGTGATATTTTAAACAATTATCTTATCTCAGTATTCGTAAACGAAACACCTCAAAGTGAACTCCATACTGAAACCTGTAAAAAGTCTAGGGTAAACTTACAACGATAAATATAACAAAAGAAAAAAATAAAAAATTAAAAGGTGTATAAAGAAAGTCAATGTTGATAAAACACCAGGGCCTCACGGTTGGCATCCAAGAATCTCAAAGGAAATGAAAAAAAGGATTGTTGTTCCATTAGAAATTATTTTCAAGAAATCCATCATATCCGGAAATGTCCCAAGATAATGGAAGCTAGCTAACGTTACTCCCATATTAAAAAAAAGGTGACAAAAAGAATCCAAATAACTACATGCTGATAAGCTTGACATCAATCGTAGGAAAAATGACGGAAATCGTCAGCAAAGATGCTATCGAACATCATTTAGAAAGTAACCGTTTGATAAATGATAGCCAGCATGGATTCAGACGAAAATGTTCTTGCGTGACTAACTTACTCGAATTCTACAACAGAGTTATCTCGAATTATGACAAAAGAAACAATATAGATCTAATATATTTAGACTTTGCAAAAGCTTTTGATACCGCCCCCCACGAAAGACTAATTACTAAATTATCTTCACACGGAATAAGTGGGAGCCTATTCAGTTGGACTAGTAATTGGTTGAATGATCGAAAACAGAGTTATTTTGAATGGAAAACTTTTAGATGGAAAAATGTTACGAGTCGAGTTCCTCAGGGTTCCGTTCTTGGGCTACTTCTATTCATAGTATATATAAATGATGTAGACCACGGACTAAAATCTACTGTTTTCAATTTTGCTGATGATACAAAACTGTGCAGAACGGCAAATGGTCACTTAAACCTATTAGATATTCAAGAAGATTTAGATAAATTACAGCAATGGTCTGAAAAGTGGCTAATAAAATTTAACACAAGTAAATGCAAGATAATGCACATAGGTAAAAATAATAGTAAGTACGGTTACAAGTTATTTGGAAATTCGTTAACAAAAGTGGATAGTGAAAAGGATCTCGGCGTAATTATCAGTAACGATCTTAAATCATCAAAGCAGTGTATTTCAGCCTCTGAGAAAGCAAATAATATCCTAGGACTGAGTGCGCGACCATTTGACTTCAAAAATTCATCACTCATCAACAAGCTATATAAATCGTTAGTTCGTCCACATTTGGAATACGCTGTTTCCATATGGTAACCGAATCTCATTAAAGACATTGACAGATTGGAAAAAGTACAACGGCAAGCCACAAAACTGATTCCAAATATAAAAAATAAATCATACGAAAATCGACTAAAACATATGAATCTGTTTTCCTTAAAAAGCATAAAATCCGAGGTGACTTGATACAGGTCTTTAAGATTCTAAAGGGAATTGACATCAAAAGTGACAAAATTTTCACACTAAATGAGAATCAGACAAGAAACGATGGTCTCAAACTGTCTGGAAATAGATTTGATTTGGAAGTAGATAGAAACAACTTCGCCAACCGTGTAGTTAATGAATGGAATAAACTTCCTGCAGAGTCAGTGCAATGTAGATCAGTTCGAAGCTTTAAGATACATTTAGATAAACACCTAAGGAAGATGCTGTAGATACAGAAGGCAGATTTTGTACAGTTGTCCGTGGGAGACGCTGGGCGAATACAGGGATAGGTACTTTTGTTACCTTAAGCCTATCTACGTGCAATACTACACTCAGTCTCTGTTAAGGATCAGAGACCCTGAACTTAAAGGGATGCAATTTTTCAGTCACCAAAAATGAACCTGTAAATCCACAATTTAGTTTAGATCGGCGCTCAGGCATGCTTGTATATACATGATCACCAATATTTATGTTAACAGGTATAGCCTTGCTATGCTGTTTCAATATTTTGGACTTGGAGTCTTCAAGTTTTTCTCTCACAGAATCATATATTCTATGCAGTGTGTGACATTGGAGTTAACTATAATCATCAAAATTGTAGAGGGAACGAAAAAGACCAGCTAACACATGTGGGAAAAATTTCTCAACTCCATAGATGACGTAATGAGGTATCTTACCAGTTGAAACATTAATTGTGCTATTAATGGAAGCACTGACATGAGGAAGCCAATCCTACCAAGATTCTTGGAGACTACTTGCAACGTGCATGAGAATATCCAAATCTTCCTATTCGTTCGCTCTACTAGTACATTAGGTGAAGGATGGTAAGCAGTCACGAAGGTTTGAATGATACTGTAACTTTTGCAAATGTTTGCTAAAACCTCGTCCCTAAATTCAGTCCCATTGTCACTAAGAAACACCGAAGGAGTAGTGTATGGAAAAAAAAAAAAAATAAACATGAACTAAAACATGGGCAACTACTGGAGCAGACTTGTTACGTAAGGGAGCCAATATCACAAAACGACTAAAGTTGTCTACATATACAAGTACATACACTGAACCTTGAGTACTACAAGACAATTGCGAGAAGGCGTAGGGTACTCTAGGATTGGAACAGTATGCGTAGAACCTTTGTTCTGGGCACAGGAAAACTACACTGGGCTACATGAGTGGTAATGTCCAGTCACATTCAAGGCCAATAATATTTCTTGCGAACCCTGGCCAGATTTTTGCCACGACCTGGGTGACCAGCTTGAGAAGTATCATGGGCAAGAAACAGAACAACAGGGACTAGAGACTCAGGGATCACTATGTTACATCTTGCTCAAACACTTCCACATTATGAATGAGAATATTGTCCTGTAAAGAAAATCGGGAAAGGGGTCTGGGTAAATCTAGTAAGGTGGTATCATCACCAGATTCGAAAGCATAAATGACAGCAGACCAAAAAGGGACCTCACGTTGACCTTTGAATAAATCTTGCAGGGAGAAGTTGTCAATCACTGCAACTGCAACTACAGGTACATGTCATGAAAATGCATCAGCAATATTGTTTGCACGCCCCGGAATATGCTTAAGGTCTGGGTTCAATTCAATATTAAGGAACCATCTAGCTAGGCGGCCTGAAAGATTTTTGCCACTGAAAAGTTGTGTGACAGCAGTGTGGTTCGTGTAGACTTTAATAGTATATCCAAAAATGATGTCATGAAAATGCTTTAAAACCCACACCACTGCTAGTTTCTCTAAATGTGTGACAGAGTAACAAGACTCAGGCTTTTTTATGCGACTAGCATATGCAATAACATGTGACCTACAACTATCTACTTGCTGCATAAATACAGCTCTAATACCTGTAATAGAAGCATCTATACAAAGGTTGACCGACTATTGAGCGCAAGACAAACGAGCGCCGACTTTTGAGTGGAAGACAATTGAGCACAGTAATATTTGAGCACCGACATTTGAGATTCAGACATTAAACATAGAATATATAGACACACGTACATACATACATAAATACATATATATATTTACATATGCAATGGAACCTGTGGCATAGTTTGTACCTTTACTAAAACTTCCCACAGCAGGGAAATAAAAGGTATTTTATGGTAATTCCAAAATTTAAGCTTTCACATTTCTGTTTTTACATGATTTTGTTTAAATATAATTCTATTTATATCTCATAAATGCATTTTGAAATTACGGCGCTCAAATGTCGGTGCTCAAATATTACTGCGCTCAAATGTCGGCGCACAAATATTACTGCGCTCAATTGTCTTGCACTCAAAAGTCGGCGCTCAATTGTCTGCGCTTTTTTGCCTTGCGCTCAAAAGTCAGCTGACGCTATACATATAGTAAAAAGAAGACTATAATCTGGGAATACCAACACAGGTACTTTAGTAAGTGCTTCAGTGAATCAAAACATTCCTGGTGAACATCACGCCAATGGAAGGAAATATCCTTCTTGAGGAGACGTGTAAGGGGAGATGCAATTGAAGAAAAATTCTTAAGAAATGCACAATAGTATCCTGCCAGTCCAGGAAAGGAACGTACATGGTCTATTGACTTGGGTGTAGGGAAGCTCCTAACAGCTTTGATTTTATCATCAGTGGTGTGAATAACATGTTTGTCTACAACATGACCTAGGAATTGGATGCTAGATTGAAAAAGTTAATACTTTGGCAATTTTTTTCAATGCAGCTTCAGCAAAACATTGCAAGACCAGGGACAACTTATGGAAGTGGTTTTCCACATCCATGGAGACTAAGATTAAGACGTCCATGAAAAAGTGAGTTAATCAGGCGTCGGCATGTCAAGGGTGCATTCCGTAGCCCCCTGGAGTAACGTAGCTATTCATAATGACCTGATGGAGTCGAGAAGGCCGTGATCTTACTAAACTTTTCCTCCAAAGGAATCTGCCAAAAGGCATCCTTTAAGTCTAAGGTGGTAAACACTGTGTTACCTTTTCCTATGGACTGGAAAAGGTCACTTAACACAGGCAAAGGGTAATGGTTTGGAATTGTGACCTCATTGACTCGTCTATAATCTACAACAGGACGGAAAGGTCCGTCTTTCTTAGGCACAAGGAGGAGCGTTGATATCCACTTTGAGACTCTTAGACAACGCCTTCACTTAACAAGTCGAGAACCATGGACTGTGCTACGAGCCGACGAGAGTGAGGCAACCTCTAAGAGGGTATGTAAACAGGTCGAATACCTGGCTTAATATCAATGCTATGGGCAATACGATCCGTAACTCCTATTAGATCATGTGGTAAGGCAAAAGCATGACGATCTGTTACTAACAGGTCAGTGAGACGAGACGTCACTTTAGGATAACCAATCTTACCTACATACGTTGCAGACCTACAGGCTAAGTGAGCTGCATCACCTTCTTGTTTAGACCGTAGCAAAGAAGCTGCTATGATAGGCGAATCCTGGACAGTGTCAACGTCAACAACTTCAAAGGAACCTAAATGACTGCCAGAAGAGAGTGTGATGGCAGCACCAGTAACGTTGGTTAACATAGCTGTGGTAACATGATCCTCACGATCAATGGGGAGAGTTCCTTCCAATACAAGACGACGAAGACGAACAGAGTTGGGCTGAGATAAGACATCAGAACCAACTGGAACATCTGAAATGCGTACCGGGACTCGAACTACACTTGAAGGCCCACTATAATGTTCGTCTACAACAACAACACAAGAAAGTATAGGAGAGCCTAAATGAGTATAACTCTTTGAAGACAACTGTATGGTCTGATCATGCACAAAAGGTGAGCTACTCATGGAAACTGGCTTATGTGATTCAGTGATTTGTGAAAAGTCACTACACGGCGCCTAGGAGATATATCTATGCCGTTAACTGTAAGAGCGTCAGTGCCCAAGAGACATTCACACATGAGAGCAATCCCAGAAACAAAACCAAAATTAACATGGAAAATGGTAGCATGGGGAGAAAAATCTTAAGGGAATGCTAATAAACCCAAGGATACCATCCTTTATCCTTTTACCTTTAAGACTATATTTTGCTCCAGTATCTACTATTAGGGAGATAGGTGTTTTCTCTGTGTAAAACTGGAATGTAAGTAGTTGAAAAGACTCAGTAGCCACCAAAAGGATTATCTGAGACTGGTTATTGCTGGTCAATCCCTTGATTTTTTATACGGGCGCTGATGAAAATGGGGCTTATTTTTGCCTAAGGGTCGAAAATTCTTTTGCTTTAAGTTTCAGAATCTTTGAACACTGTTCAGTTGAGTGCTTACATTGTCCATGGACACGACAGCAGCTATGGTTATCCTGAATCGTTACTCTAGAGAGGTCATGTGTCATGTTAGAAGAGGTATCAGAGCAGTTTCTAAGTATTCTAAGTAAGTTTCTAAGTGCTCTAAAGGTATTATCATTATGATTTAGTGTTTTGGGTTAAGGCATGAGGCTGCCATATTCTTTTATCCCAATTAGTTAGGAACAAGTTGAGATCTCACGAAAGATCTTCTCAAATCCGCTACCCACATTAGTGTTTAGTATGCTGTCTTCACACTGCTGGATGAAGGCAGCCGCTGAATAATGAGTGTCCTGAGCTGAGAATTTAACTATGGAAGATTCCTGATGTAGGAGTGTAAATTAAGTATTAGCAATTGTATTAGGTGATAATTGGTTACTAATAAACGAGGGTATTTTCTGCTTAGTAGACATCGCTAAAGAAACAAAGATAGAAGAAGAGGTAGGCAGTTGGGTGCCACTTCGTAATAACATGCGCGTAAATAAAAACTTAATACATGCATTAGTTATTGCGACCGCTTACAAAAAAAAAAAAAAAAAAAAAATGGTCGTAAAAGTATATCCAGCACTCGGGAGACACATAGAAATAATAATGATAATATAGATAAATAAATTAATAGATAGGATAAATAAAATAATAAACAATAACACCAATTCTCGTAAAAACAGATGAATAAAGAAAACGCCACTGCAAAGGGATAGCAATATGACTGAATAGTATGACATTTTGATATGGCTGCCTATGACGTAGGAAGCATGGTTATCTTTTCTATGATGTAGGTAACATGGCTACCTTGCTCGATATTTTTTATATATACAGAAAATAGAAATTATAATATTTCATAAAAGAGTTTACATGCACTATCATTGTAAGAAAAGAGTAATATATTCATAAGGTTGTCAACCGGCAATTCAACTTAACCAGTCCATCGGAGGCGACGTACGACGTACTGAAGCTGATAATCACCCAGGCCATCTCTTCGCACAAACTAGGCTGGAACAGTAATCCTTCATTTAGGCTCCAGATGAATTCCCTCGAGCACAGCAACAAGACGCGAGCATACCACTAATGTAAAAGACGATGACAATAAACAAGTTCACACGAACCACCAAAACTGGGAACCACGAGGTATTCGTCTAAAAAAAAAAAAAAAAAAAAAAATCACATGGCACACATTTAAAATACTGTTCACTCTTACATTCACTATTTTCTCTGTCCCCGTGAAATCATCAGCATATACTACCTGTTTAACCCTGGTGTCTTCAATTTGTACCCTCAGCTGCAGTTGCATAAGCTGTGCTGGTTCCCTGTATGTGTTCTCCACATATTTGGCCAAAACTGGGCATTTTATTTTAATGTGTATGGTGGCCTCTCTGTTTATGTTGTTAAAGGCATTGAATGCATCGACTAATATGACTGCTTAGTAGCCTGGTTCCTCAAATATGCTCCTCATGGGGTGAATCACCGCCTCGCATCCTGCCTGTTGTCCCTCACACACCTGAATATTGCCTACCGCTTCTCGCACCTCGACCTTTGCGACCTCCGTGATCGCTCTCCTTACTATTTTTCTCAGCATCTTGCTTATACCAATTGGACGAGCCAGGCTTCTTGTCCAGTTGGATAAGTCTGCACGCTATGTATGCCTCAGGTTGCTGACAGTCCTCAGTAGCCATCTTTATCGCTAGAATAGCGACGGCATCCTGTCCCAGAGAGGCTAGTGCTGAGGAGAGGTTTCCATCCTGACGCATCTAAATCCGATGGTCCTGCCGCTCCTTGGGTGTGCAGAGCATGGTTCCAGATACTTTCTCTAGTGATGCGCTCAAAAATCACTTCGTGGGGTGGAAAATATTCACCATAGAATTTGGTTTCCGGACGTGCTGATCTTGTCTCTGGATGCTTTTTCTCTCTGAGACTTCAGTGTTTCCTCTTTTAGGGGTAGAACTCCTAGGTCTTCGTCCTCCCGGCAGCTGCAACCTTTCCATGCCTCATCTTGTCCGCAAAATCATTCGGTAGCTCCTTTCTGCTGGTGCCATTGTAGAGTCGATTTTGAATGGCCTCTGCCTCCATCATTAATTTTCCCACTTATTTCCTCCAGTGCTCCATCCTCTTTTGCATTTCCTGGACATTCAACGAATACTTTGACTTTCTGTGAGTTTTGAAAGCTATCGGAGCGTGGGTAGATAAGCTTATAAATGCTCTTATTAAGCAGGGCATCTCCTCTATTAGGCCTTTAATTACATTGCATTTAGTTAGGATGAAGATGTTTCTTGAGGAGAAGGGAAATACCCTATTGAAGTTGTCGTCCAGCCACTCCACAACTTTGGGATGTTGCCACGTCTGCCAGAACCTGCCCCCCCCCCCTCCTGCTCTGCTGATCTTGATGATTTAGCCTCTCGTTCTCCGGCCCCAATCTAGTTAGATCACTCCTTTCTTCTAAGTTTCCCTAACTCACCAGACTACCACTCACGTTCAACTACTACTACTACTACTACTACTACTACTACTACTACTACTACTACTACTACTACTACTACTACTACTACTACTACTACTACTACTATTACTACTACTATCATTACTGCTACAAAAACTACTACTACTTCTACTACTACTAATATTACTTCTACTACTACTACTTCTACTAATATTACTTCTACTACTACTACTACTAGTACTACTACTACTAGTACTACTACTACTAGTACTACTACTATTACTGCTACATCTTTTTTAACGACATTTATCCTTGTCGAACTGTTGATATTGGAGATATATATTCCTTCTTTATCTTTTTCCTCCCACTCATTATACTCCTATTCCTACTGTAATTCCTCCTGTTTTACCTTCTACTCCTTTTCCTTTTCTTATTTTTCCTTCTCATACTTCATATCTTGCGTATTATCTTCCTCTTTTTCCTTCTCTTCCTTCTTCTCTTCCTCTTTCTCTTCAAACTACTTTTCCTTCACTTTCTCTTCCTCCTCCTCCTATTATCATTATTACTATTATCATTATCATTATCATTATCATTATCATTATCATTATCATTATCATTATTATTATTATTATTATTATTATTATTATTATTATTATTATTATTATTATTATTATTATTATTATTATTATTATTATTATTATTATTATTATTATTGTTATTGTTGTTGTTGTTGTTGTCATATTTTTTATATCACCCTCCTGCATCCGATCTTCGAATCCCTCTTCCCCTTTCTCGTTTTTTCCTGCTATCTATATCCTAATTTCTTTTTCTTTGATTCACTTCCCGTTTTCTTTGCCACATTTCAACTTACATTCATATCCCTCCTTCTCCTCCTCCCTCGCCTCTTCTTCTTTTTCCTCTTCCTCCTTCTCCTTCTCATTTCCTTCTTCTTTCCCTTTATACACGTTCTCATTTTACTCTTCCTCCTCCAATTACCCTCATCTTACTCCACTGTCTCCTGTGAGACAGGATTGAGATTTTTGAAAAAGGAGAATGAAAATTACAGGAAGGTATTTTTTTTTAATGGAAGAAATTATTTCACGGTAATAGATGGCCACACGAGTGTATGTAAAAGAAAAAGAGAAAAAGAATAATGAAATATTTGACGTCCTTCTCCCTGAGGAGCAGTGTCATGAATGATGAGGTTTCTGAAATGCATTACAATATCCTTTTCCTACTTAGCTTCGAGGTACCGAAGATCCTTAGTGCGTTGGTTGATCATCGCCAAGACTTTCTTCGGGGGTGGGTAAGGAAGGCTGTAATTGAGGAGTGGGAGAGAAGAGGGAGTAGGTGAGATACTTCTTTTTCGTAAAAGAGGGGGGAGAGTGAGGGAGGACGAGTAAGGAGGGTAAGATTACGGGGAGATGAGAAAGGAGAGAGATTAAAAAAATAAATAAAAGTGGAACGCCAGAGGATGATATTAGGGAGATGAAAGACCCCTTGAAGAACAGTGCGGAAAAGGGCCATTGGAGAGGCAGGATGCGCTGCAGAGAGGACGTGTTGGCAGCCAGTAAGCCTAGTTTTGAAGGGATAAAGTGCAAGGAACAAGGAGGAGGGGAAAAGGAAGAGACGTGAAGAAGGGGTATTATGTTGAGAGGTAATCTTTGTGACGTAGTCAGTCACGCTGTAGTGGGTTTCTCGGAAGGGCAGCATATATTTTCTGTATGTAATGTGAAGTTATTCTCAAATATTTTCAGGAAGAGGGGGTAGGAGATTTATGATGACACAAATAAAGCCCATGTATTGTATTTTCCTTGTGATATTGAAGCTATACAAATAGAAGAATATCTGTATTTTCCCATTGTAGGACCAAGAGAACAATCCGTGTAGTACTAAAGATACAAGAGGAGAATTCGAAGCAGATGAGCGTAGAATGTTTTGAATGTGACCAGGACACCATGAATGGGAATGGGAGGTCATTACTCCAAACAGAAACCAATAGATTGGAAATGGAGGCTCCAGATCGTGAGAAATCATGATAAATTGGACGGGCAGATAGACGTTGGCAATAAAACTTTTTAAGTAGTAAAGAGTATGCATGGGTATAGTTCTTATACAGTCTCCCTATCTTTCAAGGTGAAACTCTCCACCCCAGCTCCAACTCATACACGACATACGTACACGCATACGCATACGCATACGCATGCGCACCCCCACCACACCCACAAACAATCCCCCCACACAAGCATACAAATAAACACGCACACATACACACGCTATTTAGTTTAGAGGATCCCCATCCCAAAGAACTTTTCATCATAGTTACACAACAGAATATTCCTTCCTGTAGATCCTCTATTTTGCTTGTTTTAGGATCTAGGTCCCCTGAGGACCCCAAGCATTAATTTGTTCTGTTTGTGTGGAGATTAAAAAAGACCTGTCTTCGCCTCTTGCTCGGCGTCCTGGGCAGAGAACACAAGGTTGCAATATGCATATATCCCAGAGTTTTACTTCTTGTAGATTAAGATGGAGGGGCACATCTTGAGCTGCATAACTGTCTCAGCGTGGGTTTGTGTGGATATGGTTGGGAGGAGTGTCTGTGGTAAAACCGTTTACTGAGGTTGGTGACTGAGTTCCTTCTGGTTG
>NC_134779.1:1617500-1627500 GCF_046742065.1 Oratosquilla oratoria
TTCTTTCCCTTCTCCCTTTACCTCTCTCTCCTGTTTTCCTCTCTCTTCTATTTCTATGCTTCCCTTATACCTTCTCCTCCTCCTTCTCTTATTCTTCCTGTTACTCCTCCTTCATTTTCCTTGTTTTCTTCCTCTTGTTTTTCCTCCTCACCCTTCATCTCTTCCCTCTCCTCCCTTTCTTGATCGTCCTAAAACTATTATAATATTTGTAATTGTGGTCTTTCTCATTTTTGGCTTTAACCTCGTCTTCTTCCTCCTCTGCTCTTCCTTTCCTCTTTCTTATGGTACTTCAGCTTCATCTCCAGCTGTTGTCTCTCCCGCGTCCTCTTCCACCACCTACTCATTTTTCCCTAGACCCCAAGTTCTCTCTCGTTCGCCTTCTCTCCTTTTTTCCCTCCCTTATCTCTTCTTTCTAGTTTATCTCCTGCTCCTTCTCTTACTTTTTCTCCTCCTAACCTATCTTTTCCTTTTCCTTCATCTTCTACTGAACACGCATCTCCGCCTCTTTTTCCTCTTCCAGTTCCTCCTCTTCCTCCTGCGTCTCCTTTTTCTTCTCTTTCTCCTTTTACCCCTCTTCCTCTTTTTCTGTTTCTTCATTCTCTTCTTACTTTGTTCCCTCTTGCTCCTCTATTTTCTCCTCCAATTCTTCGTCTGTCTTCTCCTCCTTCTCCATATCCTCCTCTCCCTCTCTCTTCTTCTTCTCTTCCTTCTTGTGAGTCTCCTCTTACTTTATTTGTTTTCATTTTATTTCTCGTCTTCCTGTTTCTGCCCCTTTTTTCCTCTATACAGAATCCTATTTTCTTCATTGTTGTTCTTTATTGATTTATTTTATCCCCCGACCTCTGTCTTTGCTGTCGATGTAAAATGGCATTTCTTTCTATTCCTCTTCTTCTGTTTCATTAATTTCGTTTTCATTTAGCATTTGTCACATCTCTGGTTTTCTTTTAATATTTTTTATATCTCTATCTTGTCTTCCTATTCTTCCATTTGGTGTTTTCTTTGGTATCGCTTTTCCTCAGACTCTTTCACAAGTGTTATTTTGTTTGTGCGTCCATCTCTGTCTATATGCATGCATGCATCTCTGTTTGTCTGTCAGTCTGTCTGTCTCTGTGTCTGCCTGTTATGTATCTGCCTTTCTGTCTATCTGTCTCTTTTAGTTTTTTTTCCATTCTGTTTGTCTGTGTGTTTGTCCGTCTTTTGTTCGTCTTTCCGATTTCTTTATAACTGCGTGCGCGGACAGGATGCCGAATTCACTTTTGCCGAAGGACAATAAGCCGAAGCCAAGATGCCGAACGTACAAAATGCCGAACGAAGACAATGCCGAACGGACAAAATACCGAACGGACATAATGCCGAACGGACACAATGCCGAACGGACACATAGACGAACCGACTTAAAGCCGAGTTTAAAAATTATTTCACTGGACAGAATAAAATGTAAATAAAATAAACAGAATTTCCACGGATTTCTTTACTGGATATACATAAAATTTTAAAAGAAATACATAAAATACCTTTTTAGATATTTTAATACTGTAAACAATATAAATTAATATAAAGATATATCTTTGTTTTAATGTTGTTGTGAATTTAAAATGTACAAGAAAAGTGATGTAACTTACATAAAAACAATCTAAAAGCCTCAAATTTGTTTATAATGCAAACATATACCCAAAAGAATCCCATCTAATGTCCTGTTATATCTATTCCTTGCACTAATGCATCGTTTCCTGGATTTAAGGTATGGGTTCACTAACATACCTAAGTCCTTTCCATATTCTATTCTTTATATTATGGCGTTAAATAGGATTAAAGGGAATTAACTAATTCTATCCTTTAATTTAAAGCAACAATACCAATTACTATATTTTGTGTGTTTTCAGATTTCAGTTCACATTTCAGGTATTGTTAAATAACATTGAAGGAAATTAGATATTGATTAGTTATAAATCCTTTAATTACAGGTGGGGAACAAATAAAAATTGCATTTTGTTATCTTTAATCAGGAGAAAGTGCTATTATCTTATCTGCAATATTATTGGTTAATTAACGCATCTCTTACTGCAATTAGCCATTTAAACATACTCTTCTATAATTTTTGTAATATAAAATTCAGTTAATATATTCAGCAAAATGTAGTATAATTATAGATAGAGACTAAATGTCCTCTTAACTAAAATTAACGGAGACCAAATGTCTGGAGACCAAATGTACCAAAATTCAAGAATTTTTAGGAAATTACTTATCAGTCATCTATCCGACAACAAGTGAGGTGATAGAAATCGTCATTTCCCCTTACATAATATTTATTCTCTTGTTCCATGATCACTCTGTGTTAATCACTCTGAATTGTATATCCAAGTGTTTTTTTTTATATACGGGAATTCGACAAAGTGAATTTAACAGAATTAACGGAGACCAAATGTACCAAAATTCATTTTTTTTAGGAAACTACTTATCAGTCATCTATTCGACAGCAAGTGAGGTGATAGAAACCGTCATCTCTCCTGAAACAATATTCATTCTCTTATTCCATGATCACTCTGTGTTCATCACTCTGATTTGTATATCCAAGTATTTTTCTTATACGGGAATTCGACAAAGTGTATTCAACAGAATTCATATTTCCCTATAAGCAACATTTCCCAGTCAGAATGAATTACCAACAGTAACTTGTCAATATGTATTAAAAAGACACAAATAACCAAATTATAGATGCTTAAGTCCTCATATATCATATATTTTGTTATTATATTTAGAATTTCATTTCTGTAAGGAGACCAAATGTCCAGTTAGCTAAGAATAATGGAGACCAAATATCTGGAGACCAATTGTCCAGAGACCAAATGTCTGAAGACCAATTGCCCAGAGACCAAATGTCTATAGCCCAAATGTCCATATAGCGATTTAGGGACAAGGCTGACTGAACACAAATGTTCGATCAGTTACGCACAAGAAAGCTCAGCAGTGTTCCAACACATGAGTTAAAATAATCACAGACTCGATTGGGACGGAGCCGATCTCATTTACAATTCTAGTTGCGGGTTCAGAAGGAAGATAGCAGAATCCACCTTAATAGAATACAATCCCAATATAAATGTTTCAAAGGGACATTGGTTTCCGGATATAATGTTCAGAATTATGGTCAACATCATCGCAAACAGGCATCTTCCACCTGACCTCACATTGCATGTCCCCTAGGTCACCACATGAGTAAGGATAGGCGTCCTTTGGTCCTCCCCTTGTCCCTGTTTTTCTTGTGAGTGCTGTTTAAGCATAGCACCCTCCTTCCCATTCTGTACTACTGTAGACTGTAGCTCACAGTCGAAATTTATATATTTACAGTCTCCAGTTTTTCCTTCTGCTCTGACTGTGTTGATTTCCGACTAATCGAGTTTTTTATTTTTCTGCTGCAGAATCGCCTCAGTCCAGCGACTCGTACTATACACAGCTCTGGTAAACAAAACCTAAAAGAAAATATTTTTATTTAGCTTATCTATCATACTAATATTGTTTATAGTTTAAATATCCTTTCACCAATTTGAAACTTATAATTTAATTCCATATTTAATTACTTTTTTAGTGTTATTTTTTCAATTATTTTAACATAATCATCTGAAGTCATCTTATTTCCACAGTTTGGCCATGAAATTTGTTAAAACAGCACGTGGCGGTAGGAAGCTCCTTCTAAATGTATATACATACGTTGTTGATGAAGAAGATAAAGAAACCACTTAAAGAAGATGTGAAAAACAGAAAGTTTGCAACGCTAGAATTAGAACTGTAAGTGATATCGAACAGAAAAACATATCAAATAATTTACATCTTCCATATGGTGCACATAATAGTGTTTTAAAAGCGTTGGAGAAAACTAGAGCAGAACAGACAGATGTAGTGACAAACAGTGTAATTAATGATGTCGTGGAAGAATTACGTCTCAGCTTTGCTGGTTCTCTTCCTAAGAGAGAAACGCTTGCAAGAATGGTGTGGCGAGCAAGAAAGGCTGACGATAGTAAAGACTTGAACATGACAACACACAGAGAAAAATTTCGTCTGTATGAAACTACTGCTGTTACTATTTTATCGGCAGAGAAGATTTTGAAATTACTATCTAGTAAACAAGCATGGTTTAGCGAGGACACATTTCAGTCTGCTCCTTTAGGTAAACAGCTGTATACTATACATGCTATTCTTTCAGGGAGCAAAACCTTACCATTGGTGTATTGCATTACTAGTAAAAAAAGATGAGAAGACGTATGACGCAATTTTTACATTTTTGAAAAGCGAAGACGTTCAGGATCCAGAGTCAATGACAATGAACTTCGAACAAGTAACAATAAAGGGCATGAAAAAGAACTTTCCAAATACATAAATATTGGGTTTCTTTAATTTTGGGCAATGTTTATGGCAAAATATCCAGCATTATGGACTGCAACAATGGTATGTTGAAGCCAATAACACATTTTTGATCAAGTAGTTCCAAGCAATTGCCCTTGTCCCACCTTCAGATGTGCATGAATTATTTGACGAATTGGTGAATTCCTTAAATGCCGAAAATGAGGAGTTATTATATAACTTTCTAGTTTATTTTGAAAGTACGTGGTTAGAAATAGTCCAAAGAGGGCGTCGAAGGAGGGCAACTTTTGATATTGATGTGTGGTCTGTCCACACTCGAGTCCATGATAATTTGACTAGAACAAACAATTCTCTCGAAGGTTGGCACCAGGCTTTTAAAAATATATTTTATGTAACTCATTCTACAATCCTCAAGCTACTAAAAGTTATTAGAAGTGAGCAAGCATCCAATGAAATGCTAATTGAGTAGGCATCTTTAAGGATTGATAAATCACGGCCAAACAAGAAATATTAATTAATGATAGGATAAAAGCCATCTGCGAGTCTTATAATAAAGAAGAAGGATTGGCGTTCCTACGATCTTTGGTTTACAATTTTTAGAATACTCTAATATAGTTTTTCTTGTACATTTAGCTATTTCTATTGCAAAAATTTTAAGCTAAAGAAGTGATACTTCTAGGTAAATGCTTACATTGTAAGCCAGTTTGAAAGTTTCAAAAAGTGTTTTATGCATTTTACATAATTTTCTTGCATATTTTATATTCTCAACAACAATATTAAAATTAAGATATGATACTCTTTATTATGTTCACATTGTTTACAGTATTGAAATATTTAAAAAGTATTTTTATGTATTTCTTTTATATTTTTATGTATATTCAGTAAAGAACTCCGTGGAAAACTTGTTTATATTATTTACATTTTATTATACCCAATGAAACCATTTTTAAATTCTGCTTTATGTTTATTCGGCTTTGTGCTCGTACGGCATTGTGTCCGTTCCGCATCTTGGCTTCGGCAAAAGTACATTCGGCATCTTGGCTTCGGCAAAAGTGCATTCGACATCCTGTCTGTGAACCATATAACTGTATTTTTCTCTTTCATTGTCTCTCCATTTCTCTCTAGCTATCTCTATCATGCTTGTATGTAAATGTGTGGACTGGCTGGTGAGGTTGTTTAATGTATGTCTAAGGGAGGTTAGAGTGCTGAAGGACTAAAGGAGTGCCTGCATAGTTCTTCTTTTCGAAGGAAAAGGGGACAAATGTGAGTGTAGTAGTTTTTGTTAAGTGTAGTTAGGAAGGTTTATGGGATGATTTTAATTGAGGGAGGAGAGGAACATAGGGGGTAATTGGTGAGGAACAGTGTGTGTTTAGGAAAGGTAGTGGTTGCGTGGATAAGTTTTTTTTGTGGTAAGACAGATATGTGAGAAAGCTTTAGCAAAAGGTAAGGATGTCTTTTGGGCCCTTATGGATTTGAAAAAGGTTTATGACAGGATAAACAGGAAGGCACAGTGGAGGTTTTTGCAAATATATGGGATTGGGAGAAAGCTATTAATGGCAGTCAAGATTTTTACGAAAGTAGTAGAGCCTATGTTAGAATTAAAAATGGAGAGAGCGAATGGTTGTAAGGTAAGAGCGGGACTGCGTCAGGGATGCATGTCATTATGGTTGTTCTATGTGTACATTATGGTGGTACGGGAGGTAAATGTGAGGATAATGGGCAAGAGATTGGAGATGGCTAAAAAGTTGGAGAAAAGCGGGAAGTGAGCCAATAGATATATGCTGACGACACTGTGCTTGTGGTAGTGTCAAAGGGGGGAGGGTTAAGGGAGCTAGTGACGGAGTTTGGAAAAGTGTGCGATAGGAAAATGCTGAATGTAAATGTGGGTAAAAGTAAGGTGATGAGGTGTACAAGGGGAGAGGATGGCAGCACTTTGAAAGTAGGTCTTAAAGAAAAAAAGCTGGAGGAAGTGAATATCTTTAGGTACTTTTTTCGCATGTGGTTGGAAAGGGAGGAGTGGAGGTGGAGGTAAATTGAAGATTAAAAAAAGCACATAAGTAACTTGAGGGATTTAAAAGTGTAATGAGAAATAGGCATTTTGGAATGGATGTAATGAAGAAATTATATGATAGGTGATTGTGCCGACATCACTTTATGGGCAGAAACTTGGAATTTAAGAGAGGCAGAGAGCAAAATTTTAAGTGTGTTTGAGATGAAATGTCTGAAAAACATGGTAGGGGTTACAAGATTGGATAGAATGAGAAACGAGGTGAGACGGAAAGGATTAGTGGAAAAAGAGATGGGAGATAGGATTGATGAAAGAGTATTGGGATGTTTTGGACACATGGAAAGAATGAGTGATGAAATATTAGTAAAAGAGGTGTGGAAGGCAGAGGTGGATGCCGTGAACATGAGAGGGCGACCGAGGGTGAGATGGATGGATGGAGTGAACGAGATGATGAGTAGGAAAGGTAGAAGGCGGGAGATAGGAGTTAGTGGAGAAGGGTTGTGTATAGAAGATACTATGATATAAGGGAGTGGGAGGGGGAGGGGGGTTAAGGAGTGGTTATATTTGAATGATATCTTTACGTAGCTCGAAGGGATTTCTTCCCATCTGTTATTTCTCTGTATGAGGGGGCGGAGATGGGGAGGGGGCACCAATTAAGTGAAGTGGCCTTGCAGTGGATGTGGTGTGCCTTGCTATATTGCTTTTGACCCAGTGACCCATCATCCATGAGGAGCTAAGATGAAAGGGAGGCGAGGGTGGTGGATGGGAGTAAAATGAGTGGGGATGAAATGGGTGGGATTGGGTATATGTCTTTTCACTTTGGCTACTTCACTGGTAAAGTGGGGAAAGTCTTTGGTATATAGATAGATAGAAGACATGTATATATGTATGTATTTATTTATGTATGTATGCATATATGTATGTATGCATGTATGTATGTATATATGTATGTATATATGTATGTATGTACGTATATATGAATGTATGAATAAATGTAAGTATGTATGTACAGTATGTATGTATGTATATATGTATGTATGTATGTATGTATGTATTTATGTATGCATTTATGTATGTATATATGTAGGTATGTATACATGTATGTATTTGTGCATATATGTATGCACGTATATGTGTATGTAAGTGTGTATGTATATGTTTATATATGTGTGTGTATGTATGTATGTATGCATGTATGTAATGTATGTATGCATGTATGTAAGTATCTGAATATGTATGTAATGTATGTATGCATGTATGTAAGTATCTGAATATGTATGTGTGTATGTATGTATCTGAGTATGCATGTATGTACGTATGTATGTACGTATGTATGTATGTATGTATGTATGTATGTATGTATGTATGTATGTATGTATGTATGTATGTATGTATGTATGTATGTATGTATGTATGTACTGTATGTATGTATGCATGTATGTATGTACAGTGTGTGTGTGTATGCATGTATATATGTATGTATGTATGTATGTACAGGTATTGTTTGCATGTATATATGTGTGTAATTATGCATATATGTATGTGTGTACGTATGCATGTATGAATGTATGCATGAATGAATGTATGCTTGTGTGCATGTATGCATGCGTGTGTATGTGCGTCTCTGTATGTGTGTGTGTGTATTCACCTCGGATCTGCTGCAGCCTTTTTTCGAGACAGCCAGACACCACCCTACGGCAGTGAGCTCAGAGCTCATTATTAGCAGATCTCTGGGTAGGTCTGAGACCACTCACACTCCACACACCGGGACAGCAAGGTCACAACTCCTTGACTAACGTCCCGTACCTACTCGCTGCTAGGTGAACAGGGGCTACACGTGAAAGGAGACAAACCCAACTTGTCTCCGCCCGGCCGGGGAATCGAACCCCGGTTCTCCGGCTTGTGAGGCCAGTGCTTTACCAATCCGCCACCGGGCCGTGTGTGTGTGTGTGTGTGTGTGTGTGTGTGTGTGTGTGTGTGTGTGTGTGTGTGTGTGTGTGTGTGTGTGTGTGTGTGTGTGTGTGTGTGTGTGTCTGATTCACTATGGTCTTGCATCACGTGTTAGACCGGTGATCGACATCTATTTCCCTCCCATAAGAGAGCTCAGAGCTCATATATGACTAATCTATAGGTAATGCTGTGACCTTACACGCACACACACCCCAAACTCTCCGCCCACGAGACTTGGAGTAACGACTCGCAGGGAAGCGATAATAAAATTCTTTCAGCCCTGAGCAGGATTCGAACCCGGACCGCCGTAGTGGCAGCCGAGAACTCTACCACTGCGCCACGACTTGTGTGTGTGTGTGTGTGTGTGTGTGTGTGTGTGTGTGTGTGTGTGTGTGTGTGTGTGTGTGTGTGTGTGTGTGTGTGTGTGTGTGTGTGTGTGTGTGTGTGTGTGTGTGTGTGTGTGTGTGTGTGTGTGTGTGTGTGTGTGTGTATGTGCGTGTGTGTGTGTGTGTGTGTGCGTGTGTGTGTGCGCGCGCGCATGTGTGTGTGTGTGTGATTCCTTTGGCTTTCTCTATTGAGACCAGTGACGGTTCCACTTGATTGTTGTATTTTTATTTCAAACTTGTCCTCTATAAAATAGTGTCTTGTTTTTCTATTGTGTAATCTGCTCATCCCGATGGCATGTGTTATGTCTTTTTTCCGGCTAATACCAGACGATCTCAAGTGTTCTTGGACTGAACCGGTTGTGAGCGTTTCTGTATGCGGGTGTACAAGAGCTCTCTCAGAGCAGTAAGTAAACACAAGGAAGACTCCGCCAAGGTAGATCCCACTTTTTTCGTTTCCTCTGCCAACTTCTCTTTCTGTTGCTCTTTCTCCCCTTTCATCTTTCCCCCAACTTTTTCTCTTTCTCCAAATCTTACCCCTTTAGTCCCGCCCTGCATTTCATTCGATTCCTCCTCTTTCTACTCCTCCTCCTTCTATTTTACTTTCTACAACTACTTTTTTCCTCTTTTTCATCGATACCACCTATCACTTTCCGTCGTAATTTTGTACTCCTTATTCTCTTCTCGGCCTCATTTTAATTTTCATCTACATTCTCATTCTCTTTCTAATTCTCTTTCTCTTTCTCTTTCTCCTTCTCTTTCACAGTCTCATTTTCACCCCTGTTCTCATTCTGAATCGCACTCTCTTATTCTCATTCTCATTCTCATCCTCATTATCATCCTCGTCGTCATTCTTATTTTCATTCTCATTCCTATCCCCATTCCCATTCTCAGTCTCAGTCTCATTCTCACTCTCATTCTCATTCTCATGCTGATCCTGATCCTCATCTTTATCCTTATTCTCATCCTCATCCACATCCTCATCCTCATATTCATCTTGATCTTATCCTCATCTTCATCCTCATCCCCACTTTTATATTCATTTTCGTTCTCATTATCATACTCATACTCATACTCATACTCATACTCATACTCATTCTCATCCTCGTTCTCGTACTCATTCTCATTTTCATTAACATTCTCGTTTCCATTCTCATTGTCATTCTCATCCTCATCCTCATCCTCATTCTCATCCTCATATGCTTGTCCTGATCTTCATCCTCACCTTTATTCTCATCCTCATCCTCATCGTCATCCTCATCCCCAGCCTCATCCCCGTCCTCATTCCCATCTTCATCCTCAT
>NC_134779.1:1652500-1672500 GCF_046742065.1 Oratosquilla oratoria
ATCTAAATATGCAAACGATTCTGCTCCGTGACCTCAACTACAGAATTCGTTTTCTGCCGAGACACCAGGTAGCGAATACCTATTGCTAAGTTTATTACTTCCTGTGCAGTTTATATCTTCGAATGGTGACAAGTGATTGTGTTGTGTTTTTGTAATTGTATACATATAGCGTTATACAGTTACAAGTATAAGATAAAGTGTAGTGTTCTATTAATTTAGAATCAAAACAGTAGTCTGGTACTGTACTCCAAAGGTAGGAGTAACAGTATAAGGTAAGTAGAGTAAGCTTCCTGTATTTAGTTTATTAAGTGACCACTTTTGTTTCTTTTGTTGATTTATATTTTCTCTTTGCCGTGTATATTTCCGAAGGAGGAGCAAAATTACTTGTGAAGGTTGTGTGAATCTGGAGGAGCGTCTCAGGATGTATGATGAGGAAATTTGTCTTCTCAAGAGTGCGCTATGTGAGAAGAGTGAATCCTTCCCACAACCCAAAGAGCGTTCCACCTCTTCCACTTCTGCCACTGCCGTGAGCGAGTGGCGCTCAGTAGGGTCCCGTTTGCCGAGCCCGCGTTCGGTAAGCGGGTGCCCTGGGAAGCAACCGCTAGCTCTAGCCATTTGTTTTGTTCTGCTGGAAGATGAGGTGGCTGAAAATCAGGAGTTCTTGGTGGTGGGGGACTCCATGGTGCGAGGCTATGACGACATCCTGCAGAGGAAGACTAAATGACTTTCCAAGCTTGAATGTCAACCGGGCCGTGGGATCGCCGATTGTATCCAGACCATCAGAGAGCAAAGGCGGACGAACGCTGTAACGATTGTTCATACGGGAAGTAACGATGTGGGTAGGGTGAGATCAGAGGAACTTGTTCGGAAATACAAGGTCCTCCTTCAGGAGATGAAGGAACGTGGGAGCCGTCACGTCGTCTGTGGATCCTCCCGAGAATCTACACTGGCTCGTGTTGGAGCAGTAGAGCCATAAGGATCAATGACAGGATATCACGATTGTGCACGCAACTGGGATACCACTTTCTTGTTCCTTGGTATCTCTTTTCCAGGCGTCATGACCTTTATGCTTCTGTTGGGATCCACCTTACTCGCAAAGGCAAAGATGTTCTTACAAACCTCATTGTGAGAGTTTGTAATGAACTAGTTCCTATTTTTGGGGTAGGAACTCAAAGGTAAGGGAAAATAGAGTGTATATGGGAAAACAGAGTAAGGTATAGCAATAATGTAGAGCAGTATGTCAGTGTAGGACAAAATATATTTTTAGAATATAATGTCGGTAGAGGACGAAAAATTATATCAGGATTTAATGTCAAAGGACAAAATATCACGATGAGATGTAACAATAGTGGAGGACAAAACATCACGATGGGATGTAATGAGAGTGTAGGACAAAATATCACGATGGGATGTAATGATAGTGGAGGACAAAATATCACGGTAGGATATAATGTCAGTGGAGGACAGAATATCATTTTAGGAAGAGATGCCGGACAGAATGTCAATGAACGATGGGAGGCTGGTATGGAACGCTGTAATATAGGGGGGTGGGGAAGGTGTACATAAGAGATCGGATGACCGTGAGGGACCAGATGTTCGTGATGTGGCAAATGTCCATGAGGCATTGAATGTCAAGGAAGGGACCAAATATCAGTATAGAGCAAGGTATTAATAAAGAACAAAATCATAATGTAAGGCATGATGTTGAAACTCAAAACATGTCAAAAAGAAATAATCACAAGTTTCTTACAATCATGTACTTAATGCTCGTAGTATTAAGAACAAATTCCATGAAATACATGCATATGTCAAAAACGAAAGTCTCGATATGATAGTAATAATCGAGACATGGTTAAATGTCGAGAGTTTGAAGCTGAATTTAATATGGCGAGATTTAAATACTTTCATCAGGATAGAAACCACAAGAAAAGTGGGGGTGTTCTGTTATAGGTTAAAAGCAATATCCATGCCTGTGTTTTAGAGAAAGTGAAACAGGATGCATATAGTTTGTGGGCAGAATTAAACCAAACAGATGTACAAAAAATAAATGTAGGTGTAATACATAGGCCAAAGACATTATCATTAGTAGATGACAAACTGTTGTTTCAAGAACTGTCTAGTTTCTGCAACCGGGATTTATTGATAATGGGTGATTTCAATTTTACTGACATTGATTTGATGACCCTAGAATATGGCCAAATAGGTAGTCGCTTGATAGATTTTCTTAGCGACAATTAGTTCAACATGTATAAGAGCGCACAAAACATGGAAACTTACTCAATCTATTGATCACTAGCCTCTAAAGCATGATAACTGATGTAGATTTCAGTGAAACTATTGCAAATAACGATCACAACTTAGATTCAAACTGCTATTTTTTAGAATAGATACGTGTGTTTCTAAAATACCCAATATCAATAAAGCTCAGTTCATAGGACTACACCAGGAGCTTCAGCTTACAGACTGGGAAGCAAAATTAAGCGAATGACCTGTAGATCAGATGCGAGAAATTTTTCAAAATACGCTTACTAAGATGATTCATACTTACATCCCATTTAAGGACAGTCGCCCCCCCAACTTAGGCTTCCCCAAAATGGTTTGACAAAGAAACTGAAAAAAGAGACAGGTTTATAAGAAATACAAGTGCTTGGGTGCACCTAATGACTTTCAAAATTATGGAATAATACAAAGATATTTAAAAAAGACAATAAAAAACGAAAACGATATGAAATGAATATCGCTGATAAATCCAAAGAGAATCCTAAAGATTTCTATAGTTACATTAGAAATAAAAAGGTTGTTAGTAATCACATTGGCCCACTATTATCTGCTGACGGTTAACTTGAATATTCAAATGAAGGAATGTGTGATATTTTAAGTAACTATTTTAGCTCAGTATTCGTAAACAAAACACTTAAAATGAACTCTGAACCGAAACCTGTGAAAAGTCTAGGGTGAACTTACTACGGTAACTATAACAAAATAAAAAATTAAAAGGTGTATAGAAAAACTCAAAGTTAATAAAACACCAGGACCTGACGGTTGGCATCCAAGAATCAGGAAATGAAAAATGAGAATGTTGTTCCATTAGAAATTATTTTTAAGAAATCCATCATATCCGGAGATGTCCCAAGAGAATGGAAGCTAACGTTACTCTCATACTCAAAAAAGTTGAAAAAAGAAAACAAATAACTACAAACCTATAAGCTTGACTTCAATCGTAGGAAAAATGGTGAATGATCGAAAACAGAGAGTTGTCTTAAATGGAAAAAAAAAATCTAGATGGAAAAATGTTACGAGTGGAGTTTCTCAGAATTCCGTTCTTGGGCCATTTCTGTTCGTAGTATATATAAATGATATAGGTCATGGACTAAAATCTATTGTTTCCAAATTTTTTGATGATACAGAACTGTGCGGAAAAGCAAATATTCAAGAATATTTAAATAAAATACAGCAATGGTCTCAAAAGTGGATAATGAAATTTAACATAATTCAATGCAAGGTAATGCATATAGGTAAAAATAACAATAAGTGGGTAGTGAAAAGGATCTCGACATAATTACCAGTAACGATCACAATTCATCTAAGCAGTGTATTTCACCTCTATGAGAAAGCAAAAAGATTCTAGGACTGATTACGCGATCTTTTGACTTCAAAAGTCCATCTCTCATTAAGAAGTTAGTTCGTTAATTCGTCCACATTTGGAATATGCTGTTCCCGTATGGTCACTGAATCTCATTAAAGACATTGGCAGATTGGAAAAAGTACAACGGCGAGCCACAAAACTGATTCCAAATATCAAAAATAAATCATAAGAAAGTCGACTAAAACATATGAATCTGTTTTCCCTAAAAAAGCGTAGACTCAGATGTGACTTGATACAGGTCTTGAAGATTCTAAATGAAATTGACATCAAAAGTGAAAATTTTTACACACTGAATGAGAATCAGACAAGAAATAATGATCTCAAAATGTCCGGAAATAGATTTCATTTGTAAGTGGGTAGAAACAACTTCGCCAACAGTGTAGATAATGAATGTAATAAACTTCCTGTAGAGCCAGTGCAATGTAATTCAGTTCAAAACTTTAAGATTCGTTTAGATAAACACCTGAGCGAGATGCTGTAATGACTCTCATTTAGATTATACTATTTGTTTATTTGTGAGAAAGCTATAGGAAAAGGTAAGGGTGTTTTTTTGGGCTTTTATGGATTTGGAAAGGGCTTATTACAGGATGGATGGGAAGGCACTGTGGGAGGTATTGGAGATATATGGGATAGGAGGAAAGCTTTTAGGAGCAGTCAAGAGGTTTTACGAGAGTAGTAGAGCTTGTGTTAGAATTAGAAATGGAGAGAGTGAGTAGTTTGAGTTAGAGGTGGGACTTCGTCAGGGATGTGTTATGTCGCCCTGGCTGTTCAATTTATGAATGGGGTGGTGCGAGAGGTAAATGCAAGGGTAGTGGGTCAGGTATTGGAGATGGTTAAAGAAAATGGAGAAAAGTAGGAGATAAGCCATTTGTTGTTTGTGGACACCACGCTTGTAGCAGGATCAGAGGAGGGATTGAGGAAGTTACTGAGGGAGTTTGGGAAAGTGTGCGAAAGAAGGAAGTTGAAGATAAGTGTGGGTAAGTAAGGTGATGAGATGTACAAGGGGAGAAAGTGGCAGCAGTACCTGTTATTAAGGGAAAGAGGCTGGAGGAAATGAATAGTTTTAGATACTTGAGTGCGAATGTGGCGGGAAAGGGAGGAGTGGAGGTGGAAGTAGAATGTAGATTGATAGAAGCGAGTAAATGACTTGGTGGATTAAAAACTGTAATGAGAAATAGACATTTGGGAATGGATGCTAAGAGGAAATTGTATGAAGGAGTGATTGTGCCGACAGCACTGTATGGGGCAGAAACATGGACATAAGAGAGGAAGAGAGAAGGATTTTTAATGTGTTTGAGATGAGGTGCCTGAGAAGTATGATAGGGGTTACTAGGCTGGATAGTGTGAGAAATGAGGAGGTGAGAAGGAGAGCAGGGGTGGAAAAGGAGTTGGGAGATAGGGTTGATGAAAGAGTATTGGGATGATTTAGACACATGGAGAGAATGAGTAAAGAAAGACTGATAAAAGATGTGTGGAAGGCAGAGGTGGAAGGAGTGAACATGAGTGGTCTACCTAGGATGAGAAGGATGGATGGGGTAAAAGGGGCATTGGGAAAGAGGTGAACGTCTGTTGAGGAAGGACGGGAGAGGACAGACGACAGGGGTTAATGGAGAATCGTTGTATATGAATGATGCTGTGATGCATGAAGTGGAATGGGTGGGGGTTGGGGGATGAGGGAGTACGGGTGAGAAATAAATTGACGTAGCCCGAAAGGATTTAATGAAGCGTTCTTGCTGAGGATGTGCTGTGTCTTTTGATACTGCTTCTGACCCAGGGCAGTGGGCGAGATGCAGGGATGATCCGTCATCCAGGAGGTGCCAAGATAAGAGGAAAGGAAGAGGGTGGAGGGGTGTGGAGTATGATAGGGATGGAATGGGTGGAAGTGGTTTTTATGCCTTTGTTTTTTAGCTACCTCCCTTATAAGCCTTTGGAATATGTACGGTATGTATGTATGTTTGTTTGTTTATCATTTGTTTGTTTGTTTATTATTATTTCCTTGATTTTCATTTGTTATTAGTTATATGTCAATTCATTATTTACTATTTACCTATTTGTATATTATTAATTATACCCATGCATTTATATATTCATCTATTTTATTAATATTTACATTATCATAATTTTTATGTATTTACTTATTTGTTTATCATTATTATATTTTTTCGCATACGACCTAGGACCTTTGTAAAAAGGATGTCACAACCTTGGAAAACATACTTTTTTTTTTTTCCTTGGGGAGGCAAAATGGGTTGGGGGATGTATGTACTTGAATATCATATTCGCTCAATATTCTTGTAACATTATACCGTGGTACGAGTCAGCCTGTCTTAAAGTACCTGAGGAAAGACGTAGAACGTATTCAAAGTTGGCCCCTACTCCTGACGCTGTACGCTATGGAATCTGAAACTTCATTAAAATCAATTATCCCCCATATTCATATAGGCGGTACTAAAATATAATATTGTGATAATAGTGATGGTAATGAAAGTGGTAATAATTAAACTAATAATGGTGGTAAAGATTATGATGTTCATAACAATGGCTCCAACAATCTTCATCATTATTATTACTGCTTCCTTTACTCCTGATAGCCGTAACAATATTACATCAATGACAGTAATATTGCTATTCTTATTACTACTCCTATAATGACAACCATAATGATGGCAAGAGTAACAATAACAATAATAGCAACAACAACTACTGTACAAAACCTAAGTTACTGAATAAATAAACATTAAATGTGACTGCGAAAAAGAAAGGAATAACAATATAAACAAATTCGAGAACAAAAGTATAAATAGTTTAATGTAATCATTCGAGAATTCGCCACTTTTTGATACTTCCAACACTAAATAAACACACCAAGACTTGATATTTAATTTGCATTTCTGTCAGTCAGACAGAATGAAAGCGGAATTATAGCAATTCGCGCACAACATAACTGAAGCATAATTATCGGTGCCTCCTCCGGAAGAGAAGAGAAACTACCATGAACACGCGAACTTTGTGGCCCTCCGTGGACGCCGTAGAAAACAACAAAACATTTATTCATTGTAAGTTTGCAACTTTGGGAAAGTTCGGGGAAAATGGGCCCCATCCCCTAATTAGCATACGAGATAAGCCTAGTTTTGCGTCTTAATTAGACGGGGAATACGTGGGAGGCAGTTAAGGTTATGATCTGTGCGTGATGGGGGTAACGGTGAGATGCGTTTTGTGTTCTTCTGCGTATAGATGTGAAATAATACACGAGTTTCGAGCTATAGCTTCACATAGAGACATAAAAAAATCGTGTATTTCTGTTCAGTTGACCATACGGAACATTTAATAGATTTGTCCAGGCATAATCAGTTACACATTTACATGGATACATACATACATATGTATATATATATATATATATATATATATATATATATATATATATATATCTGTGTGTGTGTGTGTGTGTGTGTGTGTGTGTGTGTGTGTGTGTGTGTGTGTGTGTGTGTGTGTGTGTGTGTGTGTGTGTGTGTGTGTGTGTAGCACAGCATCATCCATACACAACCATTCCCCATTAACCCCTATCTTCTGTTCTCTCCCTTTCTTCCTCAATAGACATTCCCCTCTATCCCAATGCCCCTTTTACCCCACCCATTCATCTCATCCTTGGTCTCCCCCTCATGCTCATTCCATCCACCTCTGCATTCCACACCTCTTTTACTAATATTTCTTCACTCATTCTTTCCTTGTGTAGAAACCATCACAATACTCTTTCATCAACCCTATCTCCCAGCTCCCTTTTCAACCCCATTCTCTTCCTTACCACTTCGTTTCTCACTCTATCCAGCCTAGTAACCCCTATCATACTTCTCAGCCACCTCATCTCAAACAATTTCAAACTCCTCCTCTCTTCCACTCTTATGTCCATATTTCTGCCCTATACAGTGCTTTCGGCACAATCACTCCTTCATACAATTTCCTCTTAGCATCCATTCCCAAATGTAATTTTTCATTACACTTTTTAATCCCCAAGGCATTTACTCGCTTCTCTCAATCTCCATTCTATCTCCACCTCCACTCCTCCCTTTCCCGTCAACAAAGTATCTAAAAATATCCACATCCTCAAGTCTTTCTCCCTTAATACTCACTTTCAGTCAGCTGCCACTTTCTCCTCATGTACATATCATCACCTTACTTTACCCACATTTATCTTCAACTTCTTTCTTCTGTACATCCTCCCAAACTCCCTCAGTAACTTCCTCAACCCCTCCTCTGATCCTGCTACAAGCGTAGTGTCGTCCGCAAACTTCAACTAGATTATCTCTCACTTTTCTGAATTTTCTTTACCCATCTTCAGTCCCCGACCCACTACACTTGCATTTACCTTTCGCATCACCCTATCCATGTATAAATTGAATAGCCAAGGTGACATAACACATCCCTGAAGAAGTCCCAATTTTACCTCAAACCACTCATTTTCTCCATTTCTGATTCTAACATAAGCTCTACTACACTCATAAAAACTCTTGACTGCTCTTGACAGCTTTCCTCCTATCCCATATACCTGCAATACTTCCCACAGTGCCTCTCTGTCTACCTTGTCATAAGCCTTAAAAAAAATCCCTATCTTTTCCTAAATCTTTCTCATATATTTGTTTTACCACAAAAATCTGATCCACGCAACCCCTACTTGTCCTAAACCAACACTGTTCCTCCCCAATTGCTCCATCTGTTTCTCTCCTAATCCTCTCAATGAAAGCCCCCCCATAAATCTTCCCAACTACATTTAGCAAAGTGATCCCTCTGAAACTACTACACTCACACTTGTTCCCTTTTCCCTTGTAAAGTGGAACTATACCGGCACTCTGCCCTCTCTTAAACAAACATTAAATAACCTCACCAGCCAGTACACCATCACTGTACCTCCATTTTTTAGACATTCTACATGGCATCCATCCAACCCAAGTACCTTACTTGGTCTCATCTTCTTAACAACTACCTTCACTTATTTCTCCTGCATTTTCCTCACTCATTACTGTCATTTTCTTAGCATTTCCCACTGCAACTACCTTTCTCTCTCTATCCTCCTTCACATTTAGTAACTCCCTAAAATACTCTGCCCATCCTCCTCCTACTGCCTTCTCTTCCACTATTATCTCTCCATCTGCTTCCTTTAGCTTTTCTTCTCTACTTGATTTCCTTCCTCTTCCTCACTTAATTTCTATCCAAAACATATTTTTATTACTTTCAAACTTTTCTGTCATACTCTTACCCATTTCCCATCTGCTCTCCTCTTTGCCTCCTTTATCTTATGCTTTACTACTCTTTTCTTTTCTTAGTACCTCTCATATGATTCTCTCGTCCTATTTTGTAACCAATCTATTAATGCTCGCTTCTTCTCTTCTACATCCATCTATGTTTCATCAACCCCACCACTCACTATCCTTCCTTCTATTTCCTCCCATCACTCTTGGTCACACACCATCTTTGCACGCCTTGTGACTCCCTCCTTGAACCATCCCCATTCCTCCTCCACTCCTAGTTATACTCTATTCTTCACTCCCTCCCACTCCTCTCTCAGTTTCTTCTTATGCTCCTTCTCCTTTTCTTCCTCATTTAAACAGTTCACTTTAAGCACCTCCCTACCTTCTGTCCTTTTCCCCCTTCCTCCATCTATCCCCCACTCTCACCTTACCTTCCATCAAAAAATTATCTGATATTCATCCGCTCTCTCCCCTTGGAACATATACATCCTTCACTCTTCCTACAGTACTCTTGATTACCATTATATAGTCCATTAACGTTCTATCTACCACTCTTCCCTCCACCACCCTCTCCCATGTTATGCTTGACTTTTTTTTCCTAAAATCTGTATTTCCTATGATCAACTCCCTTTCTAGATACGTCTTCACCATCAATTCTCCACTACGATTTTTTACTGGAGCTCAATACTTCCCAACAATTCCATCTATTAGTTTATTTCTCACCCTAGCATTAAGGTCTCCCAATACAACTACATTGACATTTATCCTTAATCCCTCTATGCTCATTTAAGTCTATCCAAGAAGTCTCCCTTTCCTCTACATTCTTTTCATTACCAGGCCCATATGCACATACAAAAACCCACATATCCCCGGTTTCACCTTCATCCACATTAACCTTGAGAAAACCTCCTTCCACTCCACCATACGCTTACGTATCTCTTCACATACTAGTATAGCTATATTTGTATGTTCGAGTTACATACGCATACATGATTTTTTTTTTTTTTTTTTTTTTTTTTTTTTTTTTTTTTTTTTTTTTTTTTTTTTTTTTTTTTTTTGCGTTCAACCCATCTCCATTATGATAGTACAATTATAATGGAGATGGGTTGAACAAAAAAAAATCATGTGTATGTAACTCGAGCATACAAATGTATAAGAAAAATTGCGCTTGATTTATTATCTCTCTTGATAGCCTAGTTGGTAAGTCACTGCCACACTTGTCATGAGGATGCCGGGTTCGAGTCCTTGAAAGTACCGCATTTCAATTTCAGCATGTCAGGCCTTTGATGGCTTAGAATAAATGTGCATTGTGGTTGTTTATATAAATATATATATATATATATATATATATATATATATTCATATATATATATATGCATATGTATATATATGTATAATACATATGTATATATATACACACATATATACTGTATATATATACAATTATATATATATAATATGTATATATATACATATGTATATATATATATATACATATATATATATATATACATATGTGTATATATATATACATATGTGTATATATATATACATATGTGTATATATATACATGTATATATATATATATATATATATATATATATATATACATATATATCACTTAGACAAAATGTTGTAGCACATTTGTAAATAATCACGAAGAACCCGCAGTCGGAATAAAAGGAAACTTTAGAAGAAAGTGTAACTTCTCTATTTCGGCTAATGGCTATAGCCCTCTTCAGGAAAGCACAGATTACAAGAATTTGCAAAGACATAAGTACAATTGAGATGTGAGTAGAAGGGGAACACGCAGAGCTAGAACAGGACGATCCGTCACGAAGGGCGGAGTCAGAGGTGAGAGGATGTGTGGGTGGAGGTATGAGGTAAGGAGGGCAGCGGGCTGGAAGCGAGGTCAGGAGGGTGATAATTCCTAACCAAGCGGCTCACAGATAGCCGTGAGATTATGTCCGGGGACCATTGACCTATGGGGATGTTCAAGTTTGGACATTCTTCTATTAAGGCTGATTCAACAACTTTTCTTCTAAGTCCAACTGTATTTTTAGAAGAAAAATTGTTGAATCAGCCTTAATCGTGTTGTCCACCACGTCTACGGTCCTCAAGGCCAAACTATATCGAAGGAGTATTACGTCGAAGTTGTTCGCCGTCTGAGGGATGCAGTGACAAGAAAACGGCCGAAGCTGTGGACTAGTGGAGACTGGATCTTTCATCATGGTTGTGCACCTTCCCATTCTTCATATGCCGTACAGGAAATTTTGACAAAGCATTCCATCACCCAGCTCATTCAGCCCCCCTACAACAAGATTTAGTTCCCTGTGATTTCTGGATTTTCCCAAATCTAAAATCACCGTTAAGAGAAAGAAGATTTCAGTCCATAGACGAAATTAAGAAGAAAGCGACGAGCCAGCTGATGAAGATCCCAAAAGAGGATTTTGCAAAATATTTTAAAACGTGGAAGGGACGCTGGGAGAAGTGTGTGAGGTCCGAACTAGACTACTTTGAGGGAGAGTAGGGCGCCATTATCCTAGGTTAGAACCATTTCTTGAAATTGTAAATGGCTGGATGTTTTCAGACATCTTATATATATATGTATATATATATATATATATATATATATATATATATATATATATATATATATATGTTGTGTATGTTAAAGACAGCTTGAACATTTTTAGAAGCTCTGCCATGGGATTTGAACCTGACCCGTGATTATCGACGCACGGGTCAGGGTTCGAATCCCATGGCAGAGCTTCTAAAACTTTTCATATATATATATATATATATATATATATATATATATATATATATGTGCAAAGTAGACCACTCGGAAAAAGAAACTAACAAAGCAGAGCTCTGCTTCGTTAGTTTCTTTTTCCAAGTGGTCTACTTTGCATAAGTGAACACACGTACCCGTGTTCTTATTAGGATATATATGTATATGTATAATATATATACATACATATATATATATCTGTATATATAATATATATATATATATAAACATATATACATGCATGCATGCATGCATGTTTACATGGATACATAAATACATATATTTATATATACACACATGCGTTTATATATATATATATATATATATATATGTATATACATGCATACATAAATACATATATTCATATATACACACATGCATATACATACATGTATATATATATATATATATATATATATATATATATATATAAAATATGTATATGTATATACATATATATATGTATATATACGTATATATATATACATACATATATGTATACATACATAAATACATGCATACATACATATATGCATACATACATAAATACATGCATACATACATATATCCATACATACATAAATTCATGCATACATATATGCATACATACATAAATACATGCATACATATATATATGCATACATACATGCATACATACATACATACATACATACATACATACATACATACATACATACATACATACATACATACATACATACATACATCTACATACCAAAGACTTCTTCCCCAATACAAGGAAGGTAAACAGGCAAGGCACGAGCCCACTCCAACCCATCTCCCTCCCATCCATCACCCATCTGTTTCCCTTTCATCTTAGTTCCTCGTGGATGAAGAGTTATCTCTATCTGCCGCCCATTACCCTGGTTAGAAGTAATGCAAGACACTGTATATCTACAACTGGGCCCCATACTTCATTTACATGGCTAGCCTTCCTCCTCGTCTCCTCATGCAAAAATAGAGAAGACGATGAGAAATCCCTCTGGGCAGCGTCAATTTATCGTCTATTCACAACAATTGTCTACTCACACTTATGATATGTTTTCTCTTTTTCCTGCTGAACAGACATTCCCCTTTTACCTGAGGTCCACTTCACTCCATCCATCCATCTTTTTTTTCTACTTTCTCCTCAAGGTCACTCCATGTACCTCTGACTTCAATTTGCATTTTGGTAAGCTCTCCTCACTCATTCTTTCTGTGTACAGTACCTAAACCATCCTAGTATTATTTCAACAACCCTATCTGCCAGATCCTTTTCTATCCTCGATCTCCTCCCCAGATCCTCAATTCTTACCATATCCCTCCTCGTAACACCCACCATACTTTTCAAACACGTCATAAAAACACACACCAAAAAAAGAAAATAAATCGAGAATGAAGGAAACTGCAGGAGACCATAAGGCCTGCACTAGACAGTTCAGAAAAATATCTAAATTTTCACTTTCTGGTTACCTTAAATTACAAGTCTCTGCCCTATCCAGTGTTGGGGACACCACTCCTTCATAAGATTTTTACTTTGCATTATTCCCAGATACCTATT
The DNA here is from genome assembly GCF_046742065.1 of Oratosquilla oratoria. Taxonomy (NCBI): domain Eukaryota; kingdom Metazoa; phylum Arthropoda; class Malacostraca; order Stomatopoda; family Squillidae; genus Oratosquilla; species Oratosquilla oratoria. The sequence goes on from NC_134779.1 coordinate 1,665,748, forward strand.
TCTCGTGTTTTTCCTTCCCCCAAAACATTTATTTGCTTACTTTACAGTATGGTTTACTACCTCCCCTGCTACATGTGACGGTAAATACTTAAAACTACCCACTTCCTCTTACCTCTCTTCTTTAAGACTTACCTTCAAATTAATGCAATCCTCACCCCCTGTAACCTTCTGATTTTACTCAGTTACTTTTATTTTTTTCTTATCACATACGATCCCAAATTCCGTCACAAACTACCATTGACCCAGCCAGAAGCGTAGTGTCATCCACGAACAACAACTGGCTCAACTTCTATTTTCCTGCAGTCTTACCAACCATCTCCAGTCTCCTGCCCATCACCTTTGCGTTTACCTAAAGTACCACAACACCGATGTACATATTAAACAACCATGGTGACATGACAGTCTTAATGCTGCCCCACCTTCACCTCAAACCCCTCAGTCTCATAATTTCCAATCCTAACACAAGGTCTACTATTATCGTAAAGGTTTATGGTGTCCTAAAACAACTTTCCCTCTATCCTTTACATATACTATAACTCTCATAACGTCTTCCTCTTGACTCTGTCATAAGCCTTCTTCAGATCCATGAAGGCCAAATAAACATCCTTATCTTTCTCAAAAAAACAAAACAAAAAAAAAAACGAACATCTGCTTGACAACATCAATTTGATCCACACGACCTTTACCATTCTTTAACTCAGACTGCTCCTCCCCAATTATTCCCTCTGTTAGTATCCTGATAACAATCACAATAATAATGATGACAATAATTATAATAATATTAATGATGACTGACAAAATAATGATGATGGTGATGATGATAATAGTGATGAAATTATAATTATTAATACTAAAACGATAGTTATAATGAAATAATAATGATGATGATAGTAATAACAATAAAAATATTATTATCATTATTATTATTATCATTATTATTATTATTATTATTATGATAATAATAATAATAATAATAATAATAGTAATAATAATAATGATAAAAGTAATGATAGTAATGATTGATTGTAATGATTGAAATAATAGTAATAATATTAACATCAATAATTACAGTAATGATAATAATGATAATGATAATAATTATAATTATAATGATAATGATATTGATTAAAAAAAATTAGAATCTGAACAAAATCAGAAAAGACCGACATCGAAGGAAGGCTAATAACAAATTCCGTTAATGCTGCCGCGCACTATTTGCTGATACCTAATCTGTCTTGAAATTTTCTCACCTGCACCCATTCCCCAATCATCCAATCAAGCATAGAGAGCAACTCCTAACCATCCCCTCTTCATTCAAAATCCCAATCACGTAGAGTGTTCAACCGAGACTCCCCCAGGCCCTTTCTTTGCCTCCCTCCACTCCGACCGGTCTATTTCCACTTCACTCTACCTCATTTTCCGACGACCAAACCTTTCTCCTTCCATCCTCCACAAATTTCTCCTCCTCCTCCTTCCCCGGCCCCTCTACTCTCTCCTCCACCTTCTCAGCGTGTTGTCATCTGCGCAAAACAGGCCACACGGTGATGCCTCTAGGTACGTCTGACTCTCTAGATACGAATTGACGTCATTTCCTCAAGGATGTATTCGGAATTTTTAACATGTCTGCTGAGGAGAAGCATACGTGAGATGTTTCATTGCGGTTGAATCCACTGTGGCTGGAGAGCCGCATAACGTGGAAATCAGCAACAATCGTTAGAGTTCCACTCGAGGGGATTAAGTCGAATGTATCATACAGCACATAGATCGTAGGGACATTCATAATCAAGGTAGAATGTTCATTTTTCTATATACACAACTAGCAAAGAGTGATGTCACATAGATTGTATACTAAGGACATGTATATAAATGTACATATTTATGCATATACATTTATACCGGCTAAAATTTCGTAAAATGCTAACCTCTGAATATGAAGAGAGTAATGAACTCTGTTTTGCACCACATGGTTATAACTCCCGCAGTTGGAATGACTGGGCCTTGGTAGTGCAGTATAAATTTTGCTGAGGCTAAATTCGGTTGACTTATTGTAGAGCCGAGACCTGATTTGAAAGAAGTTTGGGTCTGTCAAGATCACACTTAAACAAGGGGAGTTCCTTAGGTAAACAAAATCATCTATAGTTAGCAAGAAGAAAGTAGATAAAAGGCGCCACGATGGTGAGGGGCCACAGATAAAACTCGAAAGTTAAGAGGGACTTCATTTAGGGTTAGGGCACGGAGAGCTAGGGAATATATACAAGAGGTAGTACATGGGGAAGATAGTAAGCTGGCCGTAGGGTCGTTAACTTGGGTAGTTAGAGGAAAGAAGATTACTCAGCAAGTATAAGGAAGAAAGAAATTGAAATGAATGATAATGGATTAAAAGGAAATATGGAAATGGGGAGAGAATTCAGATGTTGTGAATTAGAAGAATGTGGGGAATAATGTCAAAATAAGGGACTGAATTCTAAGAGGAAAACAAAAGTCATTTAATTGGAATTCATGAAAACAAAGGAAACATAATGGCCATAACAGCTTTGTGGTACTAAAATATTACATAATGATTAGATTGGTAAGAGAGGAGGGAGTGGATTGTAAGTTAATCACTTGAGATCGGTGACATAACTCATAAGATATTATATATGTTCTTACTGATATCAGCAAATTTCATTCATCTCTATCGTGACTCCCAAAGTGAAGCTAATGAAACAATCTTGGCATCTTTATTCACGTGGACAATTTGTTTGTGTTTATTTTCATGTTAGTTGGCTCGAAAACCCCAAGACAGCAAATGACGTCACTAAGGGCATAGACTGAATTTTACCCCTAATCACATCGTCACTTTGGTAAGGGATGAAATGTTAAAAAAAGAAGAAAAATCATTAGAGGAGCGGTCACCAACTGAGAGGATTGAAGGAGTACAGGGATGGTTAGTGTGATATAGAGGTAAAATAAGGTTATTAAAGGCTGATTATGTGGGAGTCAGGAAGAGACGGAGGGGAAGAGGAAGGGTAAGGGAGGAAAGGTGGCAGATGATAATGAGGGGATGATTAAATAGGAGCAGGGGAGAAGTAAAGGGAAGTAGATGTGGGGACGATAATGACAGGTTGATTAAAGAGGGGACGGGGGAGGTGAGGGGAGTTGAGGAAGAATAATGAGGGGTTATCACATAGAAGAGAGAAAGGGAGGCAGAGAAAAAAGGAGGTTGTTAGTATAGCAGATTCTTAATTTTTTCTATTTATTTATCAGTTTATTTATAAATTTATCCATTTTTTTGCGGAGACAGCCATTATTGTAATGTGTACCTTCTTTACAATATAGTTCTATTTTCAGACTTGCGGTATATATATATATATATATATATATATATATATATATATATGTGTGTGTGTGTGTGTGTGTGTGGGTGTGTGTGTGTGGGTGTGTGTGTGTGTGTGTGTGTGTCCAAACACACACACACACACACACACACGCTGCTCTGCGATTTGTTATTCCAACTCTCGTGGTCGGGGAGTTGGGGGTGCTCTCTTCCGGGAGGGAAATAGCTGTCGAACAAGAGCCCAATACGTGATCCAAAACCATGGTGAATCACTCACGCACACACACACACACACACACACACACACACACACACACACACACACACACACACACACACACACACACACACACACACACACACACACACACACACACACACACACACACACACACACACACACACACACACACACACACACACACACACACACACACACATATGTATATATATATATATATATATATGTATATATATATGTATATATATATGTACATATATACATACATATATAATATATATATATACATATATATAATACAGTATATCTATATATAGATATATATATAATATGTATATATATATATATATAGATATATATATAATATATATATATATATATATATATACATATATACATACATATTGAATTTAGGGAGCAGGTTCTCTTCAATGCATTTCTTATTAAATAACACAGCAAATTGGGCATTAGTTATCTTCTCATTGAGACTTTTTATTCTTCTAATAGCTTTTCTCTCTGAAGGAGGGTCAGTGTGTACAATACTTTCAAACAAGTCCATGATTGGGTATTAAAAATAACATTTTACGACGTTTCACCTATGCATTAAGCATCTTCTGGTAATTCTTTTAGACAAGCTACATACTCAATGAATCTTAGTTTCGTTAGACGTAGAGAGTTTATTTTCTTTCGTACCCGTGAATGAAATAATTCAAATCATCTTACGAAATTTCTTCCACCATGACACTTTACTCCAACCTAAGATACCACGCCCCGTCCTTGAGGACATGCTACGTGCCTGCACAAAAGAATCACCCTTTAGATGCCCTTTAGGTAAAATATATTTCCAGGTTAATGGTATCACAATGGGCAGTCCAGGGAGTACTTTTTCCCAAGCTTACATGTGCCATATTGAAAACTCCGTCGTAAGTTTCATCAACCCTTCACTAAAAATGTATCTAAGGTACGTAGACAACATCTTTGTTGACATAGAAGGAGATGAACAGATTGATCACCTTAAGAAGGCTTTGGAAGAGAACCCCTGCCTGCAGTTTACTATTGAAAAGTGTAGAGAATAAAATTTCATTTTTAGATGTGTGGGTAGATGGATCAGATGGCATTTTCACCACTGATGTTTACAGAAAACCTAGTGACTCAGGAAGGTGTCTAAACGGTATGGGTGAATGCCCCTCTAAGTATAAGACAAGTGTGGTACGGGAACACATTACAAGGGCCTTCAAAATTTGTTCAAATTGGTCTCTTTTTCAAAAAGAATTAAACAGGATAAAACAAATTTTAACTAATAATGGCTTCCCGATGAAAGACATTGATACATACATATACCAAGGCTTTTTCCCCCTTACAAGGGAGGTAGCCAAAAAGGGAAAGGCATAAAAACACTCCCACCCATTTCATCCCTACATACACTCCACACCCCTCCCACCCTCCCTCTCATCTGAGCACCTCCTGGATGACGGGTCATCCCTGCACCCTGCCCACCGCCCTGGGTCAGAAGCAGTGTCGCAAGACACAGCACATCCACAGCAAGGCCGCTTCATTTAATCGGCGACCCCCCCTCTCCGTCCCCCCTTGCATATAAGGAGAGGACGGGGAGAAATCCAAAAAAGGATTTAACCAACACCACCTTTTTAGATCAAATTAGTAAATTCAATAATATTAATCTTTACTACAAAAAGACAATGTCTTCAGCTTATGAAAAAGATGAAAAGGTTATAAAGAAATAATTAAAAATAATTGTAAACCTACAAAAGAAGGGAATATGCTCCATTTGATAAAATACTACAGGAACCTCAGAACATCATCCCTAGTCATGAATAATAATTTGGCAACACAAAAGGATAGATTAAAACAGAACAATGTTGTGTACAAATATACTTGTAATTTTAGCAAAGATGGTGAGCTTGGTACATATGAGTATATCGGGTATATAACACAAACACTTTCACAAACACTCACGTACCACATGCAGAACGGGGTGATAAAATCTCACATGACAAAATCCCACAAAAGTGTAAACTTACTCACCACTGTAAATATAACAAAAGAAAAATTAAAAGACGTATAGAGAAACTCAAAGTTAACAAAACACCAGGGCCTGACGGTTGGCATCCAAGAATTTTAAAGGAAATGAAAAATGAGATTGATGTTCCATTAGAAATTATTTTCAAGAAATCCATCATATCCGGAGATGTCCCAAGAGAATGGAAGCTAGCTAACGCTACTCCCATATTCAAAAAAGGTGACAAAAAGAAACCAAATAACTATAGGCCTTTAAGTTTGACTTCAATCGTAGGAAAAATAATGGAAACTATCATCAGAGATGCTATAGAACATGATTTAGAAAGTAACCGTTTGATATCTGATAGCCAGCATGGTTTCAGACGGAAACGCTCTTGCGTGATTAACTTACTCGAATTCTACAACACAGTTATCTCGAATTATGACAAAAGAAACAATATAGATTTAATATATCTAGACTTTGCAAAAGCTTTTGATACCGTCCCACACGAAAGACTACTTACTAAATTAGCTTCACAGGGAATAAGTGGTAGCCTATTAAAATGGATTAGAAATTGGTTGAATGATCGAAAACAGAGTTGTTTCAAATGGAAAAACTTCTAGATGGAAAAATGTCACAAGTGGAGTTCCTCAGGGTTCCGTTCTTGGGCCACTTCTATTCATAGGACATATAAATGATATAGACCATGAACTAAAATCTTCTGTTTCCAAATTTGCAGACGATACAAAACTGTGCGGAATGCCAAATGATCACTTAAACCAATTAGATATTCAAGAAGATTTAGATAAATTACAGCAATGGTCTGAAAAGTGGCTAATGAAATTTAATTAACATAAGTAAATGCAAGATAATGCACATAGGTAAAAGTAACAGTAAGTACGATTACAGTTTTGAAAATTCGTTAACAAAAGTGAATAGTGAAAAAGATCTCGGCGTAATTATCAGTAACGATCTCAAATCAGCCAAGCAGTGTATTTCAGCCTCTGAGAAAGCAAATAAGATTCTAGGACTGACTGCGCGATCTTTTGACTTCAAAAGTCCATCAATCCTTAACAAGCTATATAAATAGTTAGTTCGTCCACATTTGAAATATGCTGTTTCCGTATGGTCACCGAATCTCATTAAAGACATTGATAGACTGGAAAAAGTACAATGGCG